>NC_042966.1:31783978-31881478 GCF_901001165.1 Salmo trutta | reverse complement strand
GACCACGTTTAACAACACGTGCACAGGATCGGTACATCCGAACATCACACCTGCGGGACAGGTACAGGATGGCAACAACAACTGCACAAGTTACACCAGGAACGCACAATCCCTCCATCAGTGCTCAGACTGTCCGCAATAGGCTGTGAGAGGCTGGAGTGAAGGCTTGTAGGCCTGTTGTAAGGCAGGTCCTCACCAGACATCACCGGCAACAACGTCGCCTATGGGCACAATCCCACCGTCGCTGGACCAGACAGGACTGGCAAAAGTGCTCTTCACTGACGAGTCGCGGTTTTGTCTCACCAGGGGTGATGGTCGGATTCGCGTTTATCATCGAAGGAATGAGCGTTACACCGAGGCCTGTACTATGGAGCGGGATTGATTTGGAGGTGGGGGGTCTGTCATGGTCTGGGGCGGTGTGTCACAGCATCATCGGACTGAGCTTGTTGTCATTGCAGGGAAGACGACATCCTCCCTCATGTGGTACCCTTCCTGCAGGCTCATCCTGACATGACCATCCAGCATGACAATGTTCTGCCATGGCCAGCGAAGAGCCCCGGATCTCAATCCCATTGAGCACGTCTGGGACTTGTTGGATCGGAGGGTGAGGGCTAGGGCCATTCCCCCAGAATTGTCCAGGAACTTGTAGGTGCCTTGGTGGAAGAGTGGGGTAACATCTCACAGCAATAACTGGAAAATCTGATGCAGTCCATGAGGAGGAGATGCACTGCAGTAGTTAATGCAGCTGGTGTACACACCAGATACTGACTGTTACTTTGATTTTGACCCCCCCCCCCCTTTGTTCAGGGACACATTATTCCGTTTCTGTTAGTCACATGTCTGGAACTTGTTAAGTTTATGTCTGTTGTTGAATCTTATGTTCATACAAATATTTACATGCTAAGTTTGATGAAAATAAACTGTTGACAGTGAAAGGATGTTTCTTTTTTTGCTGAGTTTACTACGATTATCACCACTATTGTTTCTATTGCTATTACTATTATCACCACTACAATCACTACTACTACTATCAGTAGTAGGACCACTACTATTAGTAGCACTATCACTAGTACTACTACTATCACCACTACTAGTACTCCTACTATCACGATCACTGGTACTACAATCACACCGTTACTACTACTATCACCACTATTACTATTATACTTTCACCACTACTTCTACTATCACCATTACAACTACTATTGTTTATATTACTATTACTATTATCACAACTGTCACTACTACTATCACCACTACTACTTCTGGTGCTACTACTATCACCACTTCTGGTGCCACTACTATCACTAGTGCTAGTACTATTATCACTAGTAATACTACTATCACCACCACTACTATTATACTATTGCCACCATTGCTATTATACTGTCACCACTACTTCTATTATCACTACTATTATTACTACCACTATTATTATTATTACTACTACTACTATCACCACTACTATTATTATTACTACTACTACTACAACCACTATTGTTTCTATTACTATTATCACTACTAGTAGCACCACTACCTCTAGTAGCACTACCACAATTACTACCACTACATCCACTACTATTGTTACTATCATCACTACTATTACTATGATCATCACTACTACAACCACTTCTATTGTTACTAGTATTTTTACTACTACTATCACTACTAGTGGCATAACTACTCTACTAGTAGCACTACCACTACTACTACTACTACAACCCCTTCTATTGTTACTCTCACTACTACTATTATGATCACCACTACTTCTACTACCACTGGTATCTCTATTACTACTACTAGCATCATTACTACAACCACTACAATTGTTACTGTTACTATCACTACTATTACTATGATCACTACTACTACTACTATCACCACCATCTACGTGAATGCTTCGGGGGAGTATAAATCCTTTGTTTTACAGGTATTCAAGGTTGTTTACAAATGTCTTGAGACTGCATGTCCTCTTTTCTCTCACACTCTGTCTCGCTGTCTCTATGTCCCTCCCAAACTCTTTTGTATGTAGGCTATGATTTCTCATCAAAATATCTAATCTAAACCCTGTGCATTTGCCTGCAGTTAAGCAGATTGAAAAGAAATGTGTTTTGAAAAATGTCGAGACTGATGTCTCCTTCTCCCCTCTCCCACCATGCAGAGGCCGTGGCACGAGTACGAGCACAACTTTCAGATCATGTACAAGGTGGGTATGGGCCACAAGCCCCCCATCCCAGAGAAGCTGTCCACAGAGGGGAAGGATTTCCTGGGTCACTGTCTGGAGAGCGAGCCCAAACAACGCTGGACTGCCAGTACACTGCTGGACCACCCATTCGTCAAGGTCAGAAACATTACATACTTCATTACAAAACAATATTAATGGAACACATTGGACGTAGAGCTATTAGATGTGCCATATGGACAAAAATTCATATCGTGCTAAATTGCCTGAATTGATGCGATAACGATAAATAGTTTAACGTGAATGTGCACCACAGTTTTTGTTCAATTATCCTTAAACCACTACTATTAGTGCGATGGCTGTAGCCATCTATTGTTCCATGAACAATCACCCATATTAGCAAAAGTATTACATTTCAAACTTCTTTAGTATAGGCTACTTATCCTAATGAACCATATCAGCAAAATACCTGCGATGTATGGTTGGTGTTGATCATTTTTGGTTTATAGTCCCACCTCTAGGTACTTTCATGTTTTCAGAGTTATCTTTATTCAACTTTGTGGTTATAATTACCTACAAAATCTATTTGAGAAGCATGGTGGTGTGTTAATATTTTACTTCTACAGAATCAAACATAACATTTAACTCCTCAGTCACTCTGAAATAAGCTTTTTCCCCTATAATGTGTACTAGTTTGGCAAAACATGCATAACCACACGCACATACAGTTCAGTGCAAGTATGCAGACACAGTCACATGGTAGTCTAGATCACATGTGAAGACTAACCTACAGCTCATCTGTCTTTCATTCCTAGGTTTGCACAGATGAAGAGTGAGTGAGGGGGAACGGACCCTGTGGCTGTCACGTTTACAAACTATAGCACTACTGTACATGATGTTGGCCAGAGACTGGACACAGCCAGATAGAGGAGCTTGTGAACATAGGAAATAGAAAGTGGAACAAGAAATGATAACTGCAGGCATATGGAGCTAAACTGAGGAACTCTTATGACATAATTTCAGATGGATCACCTGGGTCGTGTTCATTAGGCACTTGTTCAATTAGAACAGCTTGTTTTAGTTTTGTCTTAGAATTTTTTTTGGCTACGTTGTGTCCTAATGAACATGACCCTGTAGTCGAGTGACAGGTCTTGCATTTTATGGAAGGGGATAGAGGGGAATGTATTGCATTGTACATACTATAATAATAGGATTGGTTCATTGGATCCTTCCTTGTATAAACAATATTGTAAAGCTTGAGTAATAAGTATAGCAACATCTTGTTGTTCTCTCACTGGTGAAGATAGACCTGAATAAAAAGGCAAATGAGGAAGACATTTTAAAGAAATGGGAAAAAAATAAAGCTATGTCACTTTTTTTTTTAAACTGTTCCCCCTTTCAGTGAGTGTACTAGGGGACAAGTAAGGGACAGTTGAGCGCAGGGGAGGAAAGAGATCTCAGATATCTGGGTCTCGTTCAGTAGACAAACGTTGTGGAACATTGCAGCTAGAAATGTCGAGGCATGTTTGTTCTACAAATGTTGTACCCTTCTGAACTTGCCCCAGGTTTGGTGGAGGCAGATATTGTCTTGCCTTTCCTTGTTTGATGAGGTGAGCCTCATTGCACAGAAGCAGGGGATGCTGCATCTGTAAGAAACTATTTCCACGCAAACATGCAAATTAACTTAACACTCAAAGGCTCTGGGGAGTCCAGGAAGGAAAGAAACATTTTATTTTAAAATATATTTTTTTGCCTTGCTAAGGAGAGGATTCCATTGGTAACGTGGGGCTTAAGCCCATTGTGCATCCCAAATGGCACCCTATTCACTATATAGTGCACTACTTTTATGGTCCTGGTCAATAGTAGTGCACTATATAGGGAATAGTGTGCCATTTGTGTGCAGGGGATGTGGGCGGGGTTCTATAGGCATGGATTGACGGGTGTGCCCTGATTGGACAGCTGGCGCATATTCAACCAATGAGAGAAGACAAAGTTGAACGCTCACTCCCTGCTGCTGAACACACACATACATGTTGGTCCTCTGCTGCTCTTTGTGTTTGCTATGTACAAACAATATTAATAAATCTTTTTTTAAGAAATGATGTGTGTGTCATGACCTAAGGTTAGATTCATCAAACATGGCAAAGTAATGTTGAAACAGGATCTTTAAAATAGAAGGGATTGCACATACACACACTGCATAAATCTAAAGTGGTCAATGGTGTGTTTTACAGCTTTCTTTGGTCTTTTTATTTTATTACAGAAAAAATGTGATGCATGCAAATAAACATTGTCAATTGAGTCCATTCACATATCAAATCACAACTAATAAAAGTGCATTTAACAAAGTCACAACAGTGCCAATTTTAGTCATACATCTTGAACAACAAAGATGCTGGATGCATGCCCTGAACGTATCTGTGCTTTGTATAGGTTCAGTACATTCCCATGTATCGACAAGATGAATACGGCCACATTAGACTGCCATTAGCAGACCGGTGTGCCCTCAAAAGACTTAAGCACCAGTCAACCCAGTCTTGTCCTGCTTGAATTGACTTCAATGCTATCCCTGACCAGTTACCAAGTATTTCTTGGAATGAATTCTTAACTGTTTGAGGTGAACTGCTGTAGTGATCAGATTAGTAATGTGAGTGACGCTCTGGTGCTGGCAAGAAATCTTGCAATTGTAAATTGAACTTAGTTAAAGTTTTAAAAAGGTCATCCCCTCATTTGTTGTTCAGTGGGACGCCATAACTGGAGCTTCTCTTAATCTCAGTCTGTCCAATCATCCAGCGCACACCAACTGACACTGAGAATAGAAAGGAAAGAGACTTGAACATGCTGAGGGTCATATGACATCTTTGTGGTTACAGCATCCAGTGTAGATGTTTGACCAACATGTTATCAGTGAGATAAGGGCTAGTACCAATGCATTTAAAGACATGCAATATAATTCACTACTTTCCAAGAGTAAGGCACAAGCTCTTGATCAGTATCAGACTTGGTTACTGCCTTTCAAATATTTGGACAAAGATTAGATGGTTAATAATGGCTAAGTTTAGGGAGAAGGTACAAATAAGTACACCTTGGGATCAATTCAATCCGTAGCGCGGAACGTCTATTGTAGTGCAATTTAAAGGCAATGTGACTGCATTCAAGGTAAACACACATGATGGTTCAACCGTAAATTACCTTAAAATGTCAATCGCACTACAAAGCAGATCTTCCGCGGCATAGATTGAATCGAGACCCTTATCACCAAAGTTATCCTGGTTGGTGACTTTTGCAACACATTTGTCTCGGGCCAGATTTGTCTCGGGGGCCACTAGTTGATCAAATATACCAGTAACACCCACCTGCAGAGCAGAAAGCCACTGTGGCCAGAATGCTGAGAATAGACCCAGAGTTGACCAGCTGGACCAGGAGGAGGCAGAGGGGGTATAGGAGAAGGCAGGTCCAGCCCAGCCAGTTGATCAGGGCCCAGGGCCTGCATGGTGGGGTAACTTTGGGACCTGGGAAACAACCTGTCTGGCTGTAGTCCTCCTGGAACTTGTCCTGGAACAACGATACATGACCACATGTATTATCTTAGGAGCATAGACAACTGGCTTCACAGCCATGACCATAAAGTGGGAAGGGAGTGGTGTTTATAAACTATGTTTATATCATGTCTTTTTGTAGTGGATCTAAGTATTATGAAGTACCATCTCATTTAATCTAACCAGGGCAATTTTACATGTTACTGTACAAATGGGTCAGATTGTGCAAGTGATTGATGAAAGTGTTTGGTGCAATGTTTGTGAATTAACATTGGGGACAGAACAAAGTTATAATGTAAGGGTGAAGCGTAGGTACTGACATGAAGATAATTTACACTAAGAGAGTTTTAGCTTTGTCCTTGGCGCTTACTGTCCTCCAAGGAGCTGGCTGCTCAAAAATAAAGCTCCCCTTTCATTCCACTTCATCTCTCTCTCCTTCCCGGATGAATAGAAGTCATTGAGGTCTACAAATGAAAGACTGTACTGATCTAAAAGGAGACATGTAGGCCTGTCACCACTATCCATAAAGGTTGACTACCTACTCACACTAGAACCAGGACATAAACTGTCTTAGTTCCAATAGTCTTGTTTAATAGGAACTTGTTCTTGTAGAATGATCACAAGCATTCAATGCAGACAACTGCAGTGGCAACCTGTTCAATGCACGAGTACTGTGAATAGGACTATAGCTGCGTTTACAAAGGCAGCCCAATTCTGATCTTTTGCCCAATTATTGGTCTTTTGACAAATCAGATCAGATGCCCATAATTGGGCTGCCTGTGTAAACGGGTAACAATTCACTGTAGTATTGGAAACTCACTCAGTTCCACCTGCTAACTGCTCAACAGGACTGGGAATGTCTGTATGTAGTACACATGTCTGTGAATAACAGACAAAGCACCATCTAATCTTATCCATTTGGGCTGGGCATCGTTAAAGACACATGACACTATAATAATCAAATATATCAAATTAAAATGAATCTAACGGGCCAAAGGGCCATTTTACATCAGTTAATGTATTGTACATATGGGTCGGATTGTGCAAGTGACCAAAGAAAGTGTTTGGTGTAATGTTTGAATTAAACATTGGCGACAGAACAAAGTTATAATTTCAGGGTGAAGAGTAGGTACTGACATGAAGATAAAGTATAAATTAAGAGAGTTTAACTTTGTCCTTTGTGTTGTATCCCTTAATGAACAAATAGATGCAAACGGCACCTTGTACAAATGCTTAGTTAGTAAATCTGTCCCATAGTGAATTGTAATCCCTCTCCCCTACCTTCTCCTGGTAGAGTTTATGAAGCCAGGCAGAACACTCAGCCTCATCCTCTGGTATGGACTCCAGTGGAATTCTCCTAGAGACAGAAATGTAGAAGGAAACACATTTATTTTAGCTGTCCAATTCAATTCAAAATAACTTTATGGTTCAGTAAAAACAAAACAGTCCAATAAGACAATATATGGGCCTTGAGATCAGTGAGTTATGCCTCTAAACATTGGCCCTTCCAGGTCCCACCCATAGCACTTGCCCAACTTGCGATAGAAAATGCAGGTTTAAAATGAATTCATATTATCCATACCTTACATATAAATCTGGATGATACTTTTCCCCATTGAGAACCCCCAACAAGGTTGGAGTTTCATTGTTTCTGAAATTTAATGTACAACAGTACACCGCAGCAACTAAAGGGGTAACAGAGAAAAACAAAAAGTTGAATGGCACCAGTCTTCATCCAAAATATTAAAAAAATAATACTTAGATATTCACTCATGAGCTGGGTTGTACGGAAGAGTATTAACCTAGTCAGTTGTACAACTGAATGCATTCAACCGAAATGTGTTTTCCGCATTTAACCCAACCCCTCTGAATCAGAAAGGTGTGGGGGGCTGCCTTAATCAACGTCCACATCATCGGCACCCGGGGAGCAGCTGTTGCTGCGGGTTAACTGCCTTGTTCAAGGGCAGAAGATCAGATGTTCACACCTTGCTGGCTCTGGGATTCAAACCAGCGACCTTTCGGTTACTGGCTCAACTCTCTTAACCGGAAGACTACCTGCCGCCCCCATATTAGGGCCTTGTGAAGAGAAAAAAAATAGCTTGTGGTGGTAATTGCACAATAATTTGAGAATAAAGTGGCAATATTTAAAGAATAAAGCCAATCATTTTTTTAATAAAGTTGACATTTTGAGAATAATATTGCCGTTATATTTCAAGATTATTGTTGTAGATTATAGTAGGGGATTATAGTAGTATATTATAGTAGGGGATTATAGTAGTAGATTATTGTATAGGATTATAGTAGTAGATTATAGTAGTAGATTATAGTGGGGGATTATAGTAGTAGATTATAGTAGGGGATTTGGTTAACTGCATGTCTGCCTTGCTCCCTGTTGCTGTGCACGCCACCGTGGCACAACCTCTTCCAGGTCCTAATACTTATAATAATGTGGTTATTATGTTCTAAAAGAGCAAGGATTTCCTTGTTACTAAAGCCAATGACTAGTTTCACCAGTCATCTCAGGCATGTCAACGGTGGTGCGCACAGCAACAGGGAGCCAGGAAGGCATGCAATTAATAACCAAATACAACTGCCACTTTATTCTTGAAATATTGCCCCTTTATTCTCAAAATATTGCTACTTTCTAATTAAAATATTGGCACTTTATTTACAAAATTGTATTTTGAATATTCCCGAAAATGTATTTAAACGTTATTGTGAAAGTTTTTAAAGTACTATCTGTGCAAACCAGTACCACCACCCATCACTTATTTATTTTTCCTCTTGACTTGGCCCTAATACTCCTCTGCAGTGTTGGGTAGGTTACTTGCTAAATTGAATCCGTTACAGATACTAGTTACCTGTCCAAAATTGCAATCTAACAATCTGATTACTTTCAGTTACTTTTGGATTACTTTCCCCTTACGAGGCATTCAAAGAAGACAAAAAGGATCCATCAAAAGCTTTTGGTGTGTCATCATAGTGGTCTCTGACTTGTGGTCAGACTCGCTCAGGTGGAACAAACTTAAACTTGCACCTTTTTTAAATGCTGAATTGAATATCATTGAGAAAACAGAAAGTTGTCAATTCATTTTTTCACAAACATCCTTTCGGAATTTAAAAGTAATCCAAGAAGTAATCTAGTTTTTTTTAAAGTATCTGATTACAATATTTTTGTTGGAACGATAACTGATTACAGTTTTTATGTAATCAGATTACATGTAATTAGTCACCCTCCAACCCTGCTCATGAGTTTGACGTGTAGCATTTGGTCATTCTGGAGCGCTACAGGGTTCCGCACCTGTCCCCCTGAGGTTCTGGACGGCTACCCAGAAACCCTTAGTCCTGGGCAGGAGGTGGTGTTTGAGTTTGGGCAGGCTTTTCTTCTCTGCCACCTCCATACTGACCCGATGCTTCTCCTCTGTGAAGCGTGTTCCCTCACAGTGGAGCAAGAACTGGCACACAATTAGAGATTCACTGTAGCATCAAAACTGTGTTTAGATTTACCAACGAACCTGCATGCTCATGTTACAAGGTGAGTATCATTATATTCTCACATTGTTATCCTTCCTAGACTCGTGACATACTATTGATTGTGTCAATCAATGCAATCTTTTAGATGAACAACCAAATTGCATACTCATTTTTAGTTGTGAAGAAAGCTGGAATAAGGAATTTAAAAAGACGTCACATCCTCTCATGAACTATACATGTTAATCAACTTCGGACTATTAAGTGTCATTACTGATTGACTGATTGATTAATTACTTTAATAGTTGGCTGATTGATGGCTCACCCAGAAGTTCTCAGGGTAATCCCGTAGGTTCTGAAGACTCTGGACAAAGTTCCTCTTATCTTCCTCCCACTTCCTCTTAATAAACACCATCTCCAGGAAGTACCACATCCAGCCAATCACAGGCAGGTACGATAACTCTTTCTTGGCTAAACATTTGGAGGCCTGGAAAGGGAAAGATTGTACTCAAACACATTAACAGAGGGCATCAAAGAACTTCAGAAAATACGGGTCTTTTCTCAAGCAATTCCTTGCTTCCCACCTTCCCCACCTCCTCAACGGTATTAGAGGAGAAGGTCCAAGGAGAGGAGGCAAGGAGAGAGAATGCAAGGAATCTGAGATCGATTAATCGAGAAAGCGCCCGGTTCTCTTACCCCAAGGACCCCGAATCGGTCACAGAAGGTCCAGCCACACAGAAAGTCTATTTCAAAGTTGTGGTTGAGGACGACGATGGCATTCTCTTTGCCGTAGAGTCGGTAATTCTCTGGGTCTGTGTAGAGCGTGACTTCAGTGCCAGACCACCACTCTAAAAGAGCCACAGACTCTGGGGAATACGCATAGCAGAACAGAGAAAAGTGTAAATAATATACCACTGTCAGCAGGTACAGTAACTTTGCATTGCAGTTATTGCACAATGTTAGAGAGAGCATAGCCCTCCTGCAGCATCAGTGCACTTAAAGGGGCAATCTGCAATTGGTACATACTTTTTTTTACTTTTAAATGGGTGATATATATACCCATTGATTCTTGAAGAATATAACTTATAAATACCTCGAGCTTAGTTCAACTGTCGATCCCCACCAAAATCAAAAATACTTTTTACTCTGTTGTTTGTAAACAATGCAATTGGAAACAAATACTGTATATCCTCAAAAGATGGTTGAAACTATCATTTTGATTTCATGGATGGTCATGAACTGCCATTCCTCAGCTTTTTACCAAAACAGTGGCGGGGTGCCCACTTTGTTTTTGTTTGAACTGCAGATCAAATCCAATTGTATTGGTGGCGTACACATATTTTGCAGGTGTAACAAAATGTATAGCTCCAAGCTATAAAAATAAAGAGAATCGCACACTATATATATATAAACTCCCAGTAATTTATTGGGTAAATCACCAATGTTTCCGCATCACTGTGCCTTCTTCAGGGTAATGTCATGAATGCTTGAACCAGATTGTGTAGACAAATAGTGACAAGTGAGGGGTGTGTCATAATTATTAAGGGAATTAGAATGAATTGAGTGAAACTGTTAAAAAAAACAATAGTTTGTCAGATTGAATATATTGGGCTAGTGTTATCATACCTGAATTTCTGTAGAAAATTTTAGCATCAACATACATTGTTTAATTCAGTTTCACATTTTATATTTACGTTTGCTATTTCATTAAAAAAAATTGTTAGATGTAATCTTTTGGTTCAACCATAATGCATAATAAGCATCATCAACAGGGGGAACATTTTGGGAGTATGCTGATAAGCTGTAGAAAGAATATAACCATTTATAAGACTTATTCAAAGAGATAATTGTGGCCGGAGATCAGTGAATATTTTACCACTAGGGGTCAATGTTTTTAGACAGGATATTCAGTAAGCCTCCCTTTGTAGTTGTAGGATCTCCATGTTACCTCCTCTCCTTGGTAGAGCAACATGCTCAATGCCTGTGTATTTGAGGGAGGAGATTGGATGGTTAGCTTCAACAAAGTAAGCTGCTACTGGATAGTCAATGTTCTCACACCTGATTGAGCTGCGGTGTTCAACTATGCATTGTTTTAATTGTATTTTCGTTTGTCCTACGTAAGCTTTCTCACAGGGATTTTTCGACCTATATGTGAGTGTCTGAAGAAGGATGTTTTTATAGTGCTATTGCACTGTGCGCATGAGCCACATTTGTAGTTCCCATTTGGAATGGGTGTCAAGAGTAAGATGGCGCCGAAGAGGATGGCTGACGTTTTACACGCCCATAACCAAGTGCTATTTTATTCGTTTTTTTTGCGTTGTTTGTAACGTATTTTTAAACTTATTTTGTACATAATGTTGCTGCTACCACTGTCTCTTATGGCCGAAAATAACTTCTGGACATCAGAAATGGGATTACTCACCACGAACTGGAAGAAGCTTTTTCCTTTAACGAGTCCGATGAGAAAGATATACTGCTATCCCGGGAACAGGCCCCGATCCCCGTCATTTGCGTGAAGAAAAGACACAGATCAGGCTGCCTTTTGAGAATCCGTAGGCGATTGAGTAAACTCCCACTGCCATCAATTCTACTTGCTAACATGCAATCGTTGGAAAATAAAATGGATGACCACGATTACGATTATCCTACCAACAGGACATTATGAACTGTAATAACTTATGTTTCACCGAGTCGTGGCTGAACGACGACATGGATAATATAGAGCTGGAGGGATTTTCAATGCACCTGCAGAACAGAAAAGCTACATCTGGTAAGATGAGGGGTGGGGGTGTGTGTCTTTTTGTCAATAACAGCTGGTGCGCAACGTCTAATATTAAAGAAGTCTCGAGGTATTGCTCGCCTGAGGTAGAGTCCCTTATGATAAGCTGTAGACCACACTATCTACCAAGAGAGTTCTCGTCTATATTATTCGTAGACGTCTATTTACCACCACAGACCAATGCTTGCACTAAGACCGCACTCAACCAACTCTATAAGGCCATAAGCAAACAAGAAAATGCTCACCCAGAAGTGGCGCTCCTAGTGGCCGGGACTTTAATGCAGGCAAACTTAAATAAGTTTTACAAAAATTTTACCAGCATGTCACATGCAACCAGAGAAAAAAAAATCTCTAGACCACCTTTACTCCACACACAGAGATGCATAGAAAGCCCTCCCTCGCCCTCCATTTGGCAAATCTGACCATAATTCTATCCTCCTGATTCCTGCTTACAAGCAAAAACTAAAGCAGGAAGTACCAGTGACTCACTCAATACTGAAGTGATCAGATGACGCGAATGCTAAGCTACAGGACTGTTTTGCTAGCACAAACTGGAATATGTTCCGGGATTCATCCAATGGCATTGAGGAGTATATCACCTCAGTCATCGGCTTCATCAATAAGTGCATCGACGACATCATCCCCACTGTGACCATACGTACATATCCCAACTAGAAGCCATGGATTACAGGCAACATCCGCATTGAGCTAAAGGCTAGAGCTGCCGCTTTCAAGGAGCGGGACACTAATCCGGATGCCTATAAGAAATCCTGCTATGCCCTCAGATGAATCATCAAACAAGCAAAGCATCAATACAGGATTAAGATTGAATCCTACTACACCGGCTCTGACGCTCGTCAAATGTGGCAGAGCTTGAAAACTATTACGGACTACAAAGGGAAGGCCAGTTGCCAGCTGCCCAGTGACGCGAGCCTACCAGACGAGCTAAATGCCTTTTATGCTCGCTTTGAGCCAAGCAACACTGAAGCATGCACGAGAGCACCAGCAGTTCTGGATGACTGTGTGATCACGCTCTCGGTAGCCAATGTGAGCAAGACTTTTAAACAGGTCAACATTCACAAAGCCATGGGGCCAAATGGATTACAGGATGTGTACTCAAAGTATGCGCAGACCAACTGGCAAGTATCTTCACTGACATTTTCAACCTCTTCCTGACTGAGTCTGTAATACCTACATGTTTCAAGCAGACCATCATAGTCCCTGTGCCCAAGGAAGCGAACGTAACCTGCCTAAATGATTACCGCCCCGTAGCACTCACGTCGGTAGCCATGAAGTGCTTTGAAAGGCTGGTCATGGCTCACATCAACAGCATCCTCCCGGATACCCTAGACCCACTCCAATTTGCATACCGCCCCAACAGATCCACAGATGATGCAATCGCACTCCACACTACCCTTTCCCACCTGGACAAAAGGAACACCTATGTGAGAATGCTGTTCATTGACTAGAGCTCAGCATTCAATACCATAGTGCCCTCAAAGCTCATCACTAAGCTAAAGACCATGGGACTGAACACCTCCCTCTGCAACTGGATCCTGGACTTCCTGATGGGCCGCCCCCAGGTGGTAAGGGTAGGCAACAACACGTCTACCACGCTGATCCTCAACACTGGGGCCCCTCAGGGTGTGTACTTAGTCCCCTCCTGTACTCCCTGTTCATCGACGACTGCGTGGCCAAACGACTTCAACGCCATCATTAAGTTTGCTTAATGATGTTTGCTTAACATCTCTGGGCTAGTTGGGACGTGACCGTCCCACCTGCGGGACACTCTATTCAACAGCCAGTGAAATAGCATGGCACGAAATACAAAACAGCAAAAATCTCAATTTCATTTTCTCAAACAATCAACTATTTTACACCATTTTAAAGATAAGGCTCTCGTTAATCTAACCACATTGTCCGATTTCAAAAAGGCTTTACGGCGAAAGCATAAAATTTGATTATGTTAGGACATAAACTTCACACAGCCATTTTCCAAGCAAGGACATGCATCACAAAAACCAAAAGTACAGCTAAAATATTCACTAACCTTTGATGATCTTCATCAGATGGCACTCATAGGACTTCATGTTATACAATACATGTACGTTTTGCTCGATAAAGTTCACATTTATATCAAAAAACATTTTACATTGGCGCGTGATGTTCAGAAAATGTATTCCCACCAAAACAGCCGGTGAATGTGCACATCAATTTACTAAAATATTCATCATAAACGTTGATAAAATGTACAACAAATTGAAAGAATTATAGATACACTACTCCTTGACGCAACCGCTGTGTCAGATTTCAAAATAACTTTACGGAGAAAGCACATTGTTCAATATTCTGAGTACATAGCTCAGCCATCGAAGCAAGCAATACAGCTACCCGCCAAGTTCTGGCATCAACAAAACTCTGAATTAGTATTATAAATATTCTCTTACCTTTGCTGATCTTTGTCAGAATGCACTCCGAGAACTCCTACTTCCACAAGAAATGTTTGTTTTTTTCGAAATACTCCATATTTATGTCCAAATACCTCCGTTTTGTTCGTGCGTTCAGATCACTATCCAAAGGCATAACGCGCGAGCGTAAATCAGAACACAAAATGTCAAAATGTTCCATTACCTGTCGTAGAAACATGTCAAACGGTGTTTACAATTAAACCTTAGGGTATTTTTAACATAAAACGTTGATAATATTCCAACCGGACAATAGCGTATTCATTCCAGGAGAAATAGAAGGAACGGTGCGCTCGCGGGATCGCGCATACCCAAGCCCTTTGTCCATAGGCAGTCCACTCATTGACTGAGCTACTATTCTCTGCCCAGTAACAGGAGAAGGATGAAAAAAACTTTCTAAAGGCTGTTGACAGCCAATGGAAGCCTTAGGAACGTGACCCCACAGACACTGTAGTTTCGATAGGGATTCAAAAGAAGAACTACAATTCTCAGATTTCCCACTTCCTGGTTGGATTTTTCTCAGGTTTTTGCCTGCCATACGAGTTCTGTTATACTCACAGACATCATTCAAACATTTTTAGAAACTTCAGAGTGTTTTCTATCCAAATCTACTAATTATATGCAAATATTTGACTGTGGGCCCAAGTATTAGGCAGTTTACTCTGGGCACGCTTTTCATCCGAAATTGAAAATACTGCCCCCTATACCCTAAAAAGTTAAGTGGTAGGCCTAATCACCAACAACGATGAGACAGCCTATAAGGAGGAGGTCAGAGAACTGACAGTTTGGTGCCAGGACAACAACCTCACCCTCAACGTGAGCAAGACAAAGGAGCTGATTGGGGACTACAGGAAGCATCAACGAGGCTGTAGTGGAGCAGGTCGAAAGTTTCAAGTTCCTTGGTGTCCACATCACCAACGATCTATCATGGTCCAAACACACCAAGACAGTCGTGAAGAGGGCACGACAAAACCTTTTTCCCCCTCAGGAGACTGAAAATTTGGCATGGGTCCCCAGATCCTCCAAAAGTTCTATAGCTGCACCATCCAGAGCATCCTGACTGGTTGCATCACCACCTGGTATGGCAACTGCTCGGCATCTGACCGTAAGGCGCTATTGAGTAGTGCATACGGCCCAGTATATCACTGGGGCCAAGCTTCCTGCAATCCGGGAAAGCCCATAAAATTGTCAACGACTCCAGTCACCCAAGTCATAGACTATTTTCTCTGCTCCTGCATGGCAAGCGGTACCGGAGTGCCAAGTCTAAGACTAAAAGGCTCCATAACAGCTTCTACCCCCAATCCATAATACTGCAAATAATAAAATGGCCACCGGACTATTACATTGACCCCTGCTACTCGCTGTTTATTATACATGCCTAGTCACTTCACCCCTACCTACATGTACAAATTATCTCTAACCTGTACCCTCGCACACTGACTCGGTATATAGCCTCGTTATTGTTATGTTATTGTGTTACTTTTTATAATTTTTTACTTTAGTTTATTTGGTAGATATTTTCTTAACTCTTCTTGAACTGCACTGTTGGTTAAGGGCTTGTAAGTAAGCATTTCACAGTAAGGTCTACACTTGTATTCGGCACATGTGACAAATAAAGTTTGATTTGAGTGTCTGAGTGGGCTCAGGGGGCAGGTCAGATCTCACCAAGCTATCTCCAATATAGCAACCACACCTATAGACCACCAGTGGGGATCCTTGAAGAGGTGTGCAATTGTTTGGTCTGATTGCAGAATATGCCAGTGCTTTTTCAGGATTGCGTTCATTTTCCCCGAACTCTTGGTGTACTTAGTGCAAAAGACGGTTGCGTTGTTTTCTTCTTTGGTTGAGTTTTTAGTAGTTCCTCTCTTGGTTTTTGAGATATTTTCATCATTGCAGCATCAAGAGTTTTGTCCTTGTAGCCTCTCATTTTGAATTTCTGTCATTTTTTTTGCCTTGCTATCAAAATCTGTCTGGTGGCCACAGATTTGTTTAACCCTGCATAACTGGCTATATGGTAGACCATTCTAGATGAGGATGCATACTATCCACACATAGCAGGGTATTGCAGTCTGTGGGCTTTGTGTATAAGTCTGTGTAATGCATCATTCTCTTTGATGATCCATATGTCCAGGTAATTTATTTCTCTCATCAGTCTGCAATAATAGTGAAGACATCAAAACAGAAACTGGTTACCAACATAATTAGAGCAGCAAAACTAAACGTTTTGTCATACCTGTGGCTCATACCACCCAGTTATTAAAGTGATCAGTGTTCAATGACGACATAGGGCAGCAGTCTCTAAGGTGCAGGGTATTGTATTGGGTGGTAGCCAGCTAGGAACAGTGACTAAGTTGAGGGCAGGGTACTGGGCAGAGGCCGGCTAGTGGTGACTATTTTACAGTCTGATGGCCTGGAGATAGAAGCTGACTTTTCAGACTCTCTGTCCCAGATACGCATGTATGGTCTCTGCCTTCTAGATGGTAGCGGGGTGAACAGTCTGTGGCTTGGGGGGCTAAGCCATATTTTTTCACCCTGCTGAGGTTGAAGAGGCGCTGTTGCGCCTTCTCACCACACTGTCTCCGTGGATGGACCATTTCAGGTTGTCAGTGATGTGCACACAGAGGAACTTGAAGCATTTCACCCTCTCCCCGTCAATGTGGATGGGGGCGTGCTCCCTCTGCTGCCTCCTGAAGTCAACGATCAGCTCCTTCATTTTGTTGGCGTTGAGGGAGAGGTTATTTTCCTGACACCACTCCGCCAGGGCCTTCACCTCCTCCCTGTAGGCAGTCTTGTTGTTGTTGGTAATCAGACCTACCACTTGTTTCATCAGCAAACTTGATGATGGAGTTGGAGATGTGCATGGCCAGGCAGTCATGGATGAACAGGGCGTACAGAAGGGGGCTGAGCACGTACCCTTGTGGGGCCCACGTGTTGAGGATCAGTGTGTTTTTGCCTAACTTCATCACCTGGGATAGGTCGGTCAGGAAGTCCAGGACCCAGTTGCACAAGGTGGGGTTCAGATCCAGGGCCACGAGCTTAGTGATGAGCACTATGGTGTTGAAGGCTGAGCTGAAGTCAATGAACAGCATTCTTACATACGTAGGTATTCCTCCAGATGGGATAGGGCAGTGTACATCCGTGGATCTGTTGGGGCGGTATGCAAATTGTACTGTGGTCTAGGGTGCCGGATAAGGTGGAGGTGATATGATCCTTAACTAGCCTGTCAAAACACTTCATGATGACAGAAGTGAGTGCTACTGAGCAATAGTCATTTAGTTCAGTTACTTTCGCTCTCTTGAGTAAAAGAACAATGGTGGACATATTGAAGCAAGTGGGGACGACAGACTAACAATCCAGCCAGCTGGTCTGCACATTCTCTGAGGACGCGGCTTGAGATGCCGTCTGGGCCGGCAGCCTTGCAATGGTTAACACGCTTAAATGTCTTACTCACGTTGGCCACGGAGAACGCGAGCTCACTGTCCTCGTTAGCGGTGTTGGCCCACTTCCGCGGCTCCGTTTTTTCCTCGAAGAGGGCAAAGGTGTTTAGTTTGTCCGGGAGTGAGGCGTCGGTGTCTGCAACGTGGCTGGCTTTCCCTTTATAATCTGTGATTGTCTGGGGTTCCTGCCACATACCTTGTGTCTGAGCCTGAGATTGCCCCTTTAAAATCAGTGAAGTGAAACAATAGGGAAAGAGAATGATATTCAGTTTGTATTTCAGGCCAAGAGAAGGCCTGCAGTAGAAGTAAAGAACAGTAGAATAGATCCTACTCACGGCTGGTGAGGGAGTATCCCAGTTTACAGTTGATCCTCCTGGCCAGCTGCTTGTTGATTGGCCAGAGGGGCAGAGTGCAGATCTGTAATAGGTTGATCAGGAGACCGCTGACAAAGAACCCATAGCAGATGACCAGATGACACAAGAGCTGGCCCTTCAACCACTGTACCAGACCCATCTAGAGGAGAGGAGTGGGGAGGAAGGGAAAGGAAGAGGAAATGGGGATACCTAGTCAGTTGTACAACTGAATGCATTCAGGGGAGGGGAGCGGAGGGAAGAGGAGAGGGGAGGTATTTGGTATTTTATTAGGATCTCCATTAACTGTTGCAAAAGCAGAGGCTACTCTTCCTGGGGTCCACACAAAACATGACATAATATAGAACATTAATAGACAAGAACAGCTAAAGGAAAGAACTATATTAAAAAAAAATTAAAGGCACACGTAGCCTACATATCAATACATACACAAACTATCTAGATCAAATAGGGGAGAGGCGTTGTGCCGTGAGGTGTTGCTTTATCTGTTTTTTGAAACCAGGTTTGCAGTTCACCTGAGCAATATGAGATGGAATGGAGTTCCATGCGATAATGGCTCTATATAATACTGTACGCTTTCTTGAATTTGTTCTGGATTTGGGGATTGTGAACAGACACCTGCTGGCATGTCTGGTGGGGTAAGTGTATGTCAGAGCTGTGTGTATGTTGACTATGAAAACAATTTGACATTTTCCACACATTAATGTTTCTTATAAAAAGAAGAAGTGATGCAGTCAGTCTCTCTGTTCTGGGCCAGCTGCAGCTTAACTAGGTCTTTCCTTGCAGCACTCGACCACACAATTGGACAATAATTAAGATAAGACAAAACTAGAACCTGCAGGACTTGCTTTTTGGAGTGTGGTGTCAAAAAAGCAGAGCATCTCTTTATTACAGACAGACCTCTCCCCATCTTTACAACCATTGAATCTATATGTTTTGACCATGACAGTTTACAATCTAAGGTAAAGCCAAGTAATTTAGTCTCCTCAACTTGTTCAAAAGCCACACCATTCATTACCAGATTCAGATGAGGTCTTGAACTTTGGGAATGATTTGTATCAAATACAATGCTCTTAGTTTTAGAGATGTTCAGGACCAGTTTATTACTGGCCACCCATTCCACAACAGACTCAAACTCTTTGTAAAGGGTTTCAGTGACTTCATTAGCTGTGGTTGCTGATGCGTGCTCCCATCACTGGGAGCTCGGCCACACACTACTACCCTCTGTAGTACCTTGCGGCCGGATGCCGAGCAGTTGCCATACCAAGTGATGGTGCAGCCAGTCAAGATGCTCTCAATGGTGCAGCTGTAGAACATTTTGAGGATCTGAGGGCCCATGCCAAATCTTTTTGTTTCAGCCTCCTGAGAGAGAAGAGGCGTTGTTGTGCCCTCTTCACGACTGTTGGTGTGTTTGGACCATGATAGGTCTTTAGTGGCCTCCCGAGTGGTGCAGCGGTCTAAGGCACTGCATCTCAGTGCTAGAGGCGTCACAATAAAGCCTGGTTCGATTCCAGGCTGTATCACAACCAGCCGTGATTGGGCGGCACACAATTGGCCCAGCGTTGTCTGGATTGGGGCTTGGCCTGGGTAGGCCGTCATTGTAAATAAGAATTTGTTCTTAACTGACTTGCCTAGTTAAATAAAGGTTAAATACAAATAAATAAAATAAGTGATGTAGACACCCTGGAACTTCAATCTGTCAACCGTCTCTACTACCTCAATGTGAATGGGGGCATGCTCAGCCCTCTGTTTCCTGTAGTCCACGATCAGCTCCTTTGTCAAGCTGATGTTAGCATTTAGCCTAACTCCTAAACTTAACCCTAATCCCTAGCCTAGCAAACAAAATTGGTGATGGACATCCACAACTTAATGCATACCCCACAAAACGTAACATATCATACTAAATGGAGTGTTTCGGATTTACGTACAGAATAATACTAAATGCTCTGAGACCAGGTTGGACAGACAAGTCTCAAGGATACACATCAATGAGATACTGTAACTTCCAGTCATCAGTATAGATCACCCTTGCTCAACTACTATGCATGCATAGCTTGCATGTATTTACATAATGTGCGCATGCTTCAGATGACAGAAATCTGAATGCACTACCAGAGTTTTGAAAACGTCTGTTTAATAATACTTAGGCCTACCTGTGGATATTTTGTCTCAAATTCCCAGAGGTAGGAGAACCAACCACCCAGACAACCGGTTGAGTAAGTTCAATTGTCATTTTATTTTATTCACAGTATTTAGTCTCACTGGCCACTTCAAATAGTTGAAGTTCAATATTTCAGAAGGTGAATTACAAAAGCTAGTCACTGGATGGTTAATGGGGCAAAGGTCACCCCATCCTCGCTCCACAACAGTTGGCAGAGTTGTGTTATCCTGACCCTGACTGACACAGTGAAGCACTCACTGCCCTCCAAATAGCTGGCTGTTAAAAAATAAAGCTCCTTTTATTCCACTTCTATATCTCTCTCCCTTCCTTCATCTTGGCTGAATAGAAGTCATTGAGGTCTACTAAAGAAAGACTGTACTGATCTAAAAGGAGACATGTAGGCCTGTCACCGCTATCCATAAAGGTCCAGTGGCAGTTTCGCCATCTGGCAATTCTGGCAAATGCCTGATGGGCTGGACCATTTTTTTGTTGGGTGGGCTGCTCGAAATTGACACACAAAAATATAATTTTTAACTAAAAGTAAAAGAATGAAAAATGGTGACATGGCCGGCAGCCCACTATTTTTTTTTTTAATTGCGAACTTTCTTTGTTATACAAATTTCTCTGTTACAGCCTTTAGCTGATCAGTGGGCAACGACCATCCCCCTATCAAGATTTCCCGGCCTGGTTTTCTGATGAGCTGAGGTCACGCAAACTCGACATCAGCAAAGAGACCTGCCCCATGTCTGTCATCAGTTAGACAGCTAAGATCATGTATCTTAAAAAAAAGGAAGAGCATATTTTAAAATGTCACCTCACTTAAAACTTCCTATTGATCCTAAAACCATGATTTGGTCAAACAGTAAAGTGCATTATCCTCCTGATTCCTGTAATCAAAGTGTCTGCTCTGCCCCTGTGCCGTTACTGGAGCCTGCTGCTGGAATAAGTGAGCCACTCTCCTCTCCCCCCATGCACTCAAGAGAAAAATGTGTTCTGATTGTAGGCTATAACATTTCAAAATGCAAATGCGTGAAAAACACAGCCTTGGAACTGATATTGGCACAAGATGGAGGGAGTATTAGAACATAACGCACAAAATTACAGTTAACAAAAATGTATGCTTAATCCAGTATAAACGAATATATAGAATGTAATATACAAGAGACAAAATTCACAAAGTCTACAGCAAAACGGCAGAGTCATATCTTAAGTGTAAAACTAACAATGACTCAATAATTCATGCCTTCTGGGAGTGCTATAAAGTCCAAAAGTTATGGGCAGAGTTAGAAAACTGTCTGTCAGAAGTTTTACAATGTAAATGTACTTTTAATCCATCTATCTGCATATTTCAAGACATGGCTAATGGGGGTGCAGTGAGATACACAAAAGGTTGGACAATATTCTTTTTAACGCTTATATTGAAGAAGCTATTACTTAAATACTGGAAGCCAAATGATACTCTAAACTTAAGAGAATAGAATAATCATATTCTTTATTATTTAAATATTGAATCTAATAATAATCTTTCTACAGACAAAAACAAACAAATCATATGGGGAAGAGTCTTACAAGTATTAGAAACAATGGGTGTGGATACAGTGGGAACATGTGGGTCTGAGCAAGTGTGATATCATGAATGTTTGTGGAAATGTATGTAATGTTAATTTGTTCATGTTTTTTGTCCATGTAAGTTTTTTGTTTGTTGTAAAAAAAAAGCAAGTTAGAGGTAGTTTCTTGAGCCAATGCTAACTAGCATTAGCACAATGACTGGAAGTCTATGGGTATCTGCTAGCATGCTATGTTAAGTTGTTTGTTGTTTTTGTCTATATACTGTATGGTCTGTTTGTTTTTTAAAAACAGGTCTTAGAGAGGAGGGTCTCAGCTTTTTATTAGATATCATTTGTTTTCTCAATATTCAGCTCAATAGCAACTATTTTACAACCAAGATATTTGATATTGCTTGGAGATATGGAGCTTTGCGTGCACAAAATGCGCATCGGCCATTGCGAGGCCATAGGCCTATAGGTATCATGGGTAGTAGTCTACAACTTCAAAGTTTGTTTTAGGACATTACATTTACTGTTGAATGAATACATGGCTACTAGCAGTGGCTATTATATTTAAAGTTAGCAATCTAATGTGTTCTGAGTTTCCACTTCCTCAGGTGTTGAAGCCCCTATTAACTGAACAGCTTTTATAAAGGACTGGATTGAATTGTGAAGTTGACCACACAATTTATTTTCATAATGAGCCAAATCTATTGTTTTTTTATCTAAAGTTGCAAAGGAAAATGTGATCTATTTAATAAACACAAGACACAAGAACAGCAAAATGGATAAAAGAGTGTGGTGGTATTGCAGGAACAGCGGCATAAATATTTTTCTACTTAAAAAAAAAGTACTGCATTGTTGGTTAAGGTCGTGTAAGTAAGTATGTTGTATTCGGCGCATGTGACAAATAGAATTTGATTTGATTTGTTCTAGTGGTCAAAACCTAGTACTTTCACACAACTCTATGGTAAATAATGCAAGCGACTTCAATTAGTAATTCCTCTGAAGAGGGGAGAGAAAGAAACACCACCAGATACACAGCGAATAAATTACATAGTATGGAGAAGCAACACTCAAAGCTACAGCTTCATACTACTTGTCAAACATATAGAACTGATAATGTATACTGGTTGTTGGGGTGGGATTGGCATGGGGTGTGGGTGGTCCCTGGGTGGGTTTTGACCATGTTTTATTTATTCCTCATGTCTTACTCATTGGTAGGAAGAAGTTTGGTTCAAATGGGATGTTGAGTACTATATTTATTGAATATTAGCTGAATCCTATAAATTAAAATGACCAATTTGGGTGCAATAAAATATCTTAATTTCTCAGAGATCAAATTATATTTCAACAAAATAATGTTTCAGAAATGCTAATCGTATCTGTTACTAACTACAGAGACGACGTCAGAACTATCTGAGATAGTGGGTGTTGAAATCCAATTTCTTGTGCTCTTTGAGGTGGAACAACTCTAATCTAATCTAACTGTCTTCCACCAGCCAACTTCCCAACAGAACTGGGCACAACTCTAGGCAGACAACTGTGCTGGCAGGTACACAATGTCTGACTGGCTATCTGGTAATTATACCATGCTGATGACACACCCTGCTAGGTTACACCATGGGAACTACTACAGTGTACCAATAGCTGACTGGCCTGGCTGGCCCTACCTGACTGCACCACAATACAATACAATCTAGTATGGAGGAATTTACCTCAGGGGAGTGCTGGTGTTCAGTAGCCTGTCAAACCTCACCTATGCTTTTGAGGAAGTATCAGGACGGGAGAGGAAAATTGTTTTTCATTCTCATTCTAAGCAAATGCATCCCATAACATCTTCTGATTCCAAATAGCACTTGGTTTCTATCTGAAGTGCTCAATGAATAGCATTCCATAAGAGCAAAATTATTTAGAAAAAATATGATTTCAAACTATAGCCAACATAATTTGAGTCTCCCCAACAGGTTATTTTTGGTTCTGATAACACTAAGTTAATATAGTTCAAAATCACAAAGCTTTTTTCATTGATTGAAATCGAACAAACTAGGTTTTAATTTATAATCAATATTCTTACCAAGGAACTATATGTATACTAGTTGTAGTATACAAAAAATAAGAAAATACAGGAGTAACCTAATAATAAGACAGTGTGAAAAAAACATACGTTTAGATTACATGAATAAAAGTGTGTTACCTACCTTGTCCCAGGCGTTTGGTTATTTTGTGGCGATAACGCGCCCAGACACTGCCGGCGTTGTGAGATAACGCGCCCAGACACTGCCGGCGTAGTGAAATAACGCGCCCAGACACTGCCGGCGTAGTGAGATAACGCGCCCAGACACTGCCGGCGTTGTGAGATAACGCGCCCAGACACTGCCGGCGTAGTGAAATAACGCGCCCAGACACTGCCGGCGTAGTGAGATAACGCGACCAGTTGGAATACGGTGGTACCAACGCTCATTTCAGAGTGCTCCGTAAGCCACGCCCCAGTGGTTAGAGCTAGGCATGCTGCACTGGGATACGTTTTAATACAAAAAACACTCCATTTACAATGGGTCCGCTTTTGTTCTGTGTAGCCTAGTTATGCTAATATATTTCAGACCAGCGTATTGCAGTTCATTTCGTTTTAGACGTATGAAGTCAAATATATTTGAGAAGTAAACAGGGAAACGACTACCAGACATTTCCCAATAGAACATACCAGAGGGCGCATCATTTACTAGGCTACCTAAATTATTGGGATCATCTGGTTTCCATGGTTCTTGGTTATTTACCAGGTAACCATAAGTGAAAACGAAACAAGGACTGAATCAATAGACTCCTTCATTTTCTCAACTAGAGACTGAAATAAATGGTGTTTCTTTGAAAAGATGGGCCTGGCTGACATGACAAATACATTAAAGGGGAAAGGATCCACAGACACTGCACAGCTCTTTATTTACAATGCTGGTTGCCATGGTTAACACAAACACAGGACATTTAATGCTACCTGAATTGACTCAGAAAAGTAACATAAGTAGGTCTACAGTATCACAGCGAGGTTAAACAGGTGTGTGTTAGATTATCCAGTGTCCACAGCGACATTATTGATTATCCTCTACCCCATTGCACCTGGTGTACTATGGTCTTAGCCATGCTCTAACTAACCCTTCTGGAGGGTCTGAGGCACTTAGACTGCAACCGAGGACACCTTGGCCTGACACCTGGATGGGCTCCCCTCTACCTGCCTGTTGCTGCCTCCGCTGGTTTTTCCTCTACTTCTCCATCTGACCATAGGTTCTTGAATGTATGCTTTTATACAGTCTGTGTCTCCGTATTACAGCAAGTCAAATAAAGATTAGCGCAAACAGGAACTGTGACTTCTTTCGTCAATGATTTGCTATGGCTGAGGTATTTTGTCAGTTATAAGTTATTCGTTGCCAAGGCCAGATGATACCAAGGCCAGATGAAACCAAGGCCAGATGATACCAAGGCCAGATGATACCAAGGCCAGATGATACCAAGGCCAGATGATACCAAGGCCAGATGATACCAAGGCCAGATGATACCAAGGCCAGATGATACCAAGGCCAGATGATGCTGAATGGCAACACCACACACAAGTCAATACAACTAATTCATCTCATTGGTACTTGACTCTTCAGTCTGTTGAATGTTACATCAATGAAAATATGGATTTCTTGGCTGAATGAAGGTTTTATTAAACCTTCAAAAGGGACACACATACACAATAAAGGAAGTCTATAAAGTCATTGACAGGAAAAGTTATTTACTACATCAATTATAGTCACAGCATCTCCTCTTCATTTGATCAACTGGAATGAGACAGAGAAATGATTTCCAATAGGCAGGGTGTGGCTCAACAGGCAGAATACATTTCAAAGGGCACCTTATTCTCCACAACTTCTCCCTGCATAATGCACTACATTTGACCAGAGCCTTGTGGGCAAATAATTGATACAAGTTGTTGCAGTCGTAAGTAAGACAATGTATCCAGGGCTGCATAGGTTAATTATGGACTTTAAAGTAACGGGCAGGTAGATGGGAGCCAGGTGAGATTGGGCCAGGCAAGTCCAGGTGTCATGCCAGGGTGTCCTCAGTCACGTTCCAAGAGCCTCACGCCCTCCAGGAAGGAAAGGTTAGTGAGAGCATGACTAAGACCATAGTACACCACATGCACTGTGGACACTGGGTAATCTGACTAACACACACACACCTGTTTGACCCGCTGTGATACTGTGGGATTACTTACACTACATGGACAAATGTATGTGGACACCTGCTCGTCGAACATCTCATTACAAAATCATGGGCGTTAAGCGTTAACCTGGAGTTGGTCCCCCATTTGCTGCTATAACAGCCTCCACTCATCTGGGAAGGCTTTCCACTAGATGTTGGAACAACACCTGGTTAACCTCACTGTGATATTGTAGACCTACTTATGTTCCTTTTCTGAGTCAATTCAGGTAGGATTCAATGTCCTGCATTTTTGTTAACCATGGCAACCAGCATTGTAAATGAAGAGATGTGCAGAAAGATAATCAGACTCTGTGGATCCTTTCCTCTTAATCTATTTTTCATGTTAGCCAGGCCCATCTTTTCAAAGAAAACACAATTGAATTATATCTCTATTTGAGCAAAATAAGTCGTTTTGTTGTGATTACAAGAACAATTCAGGTAAAGAGCCACAGTCAGGAAGAAACAATCTGAGTGTTCTATTATAAAGTGAGAGCAATTCGTTTCCCTGGCTGATATGGCTTCTACTTAGAAATACTATGACAGTAAATTAGTAGATGATATTTACTGCTATAAAGCTGTATCCACTATAATCACACAATTTACACAGACCCGACCTTTGACAAATATATCTCCGTGTGAAAATGCGTCCCATGGTCTGTTTTGTCAACGAACTCAATGTATTCCAAATACTGGTGGTAACCAAATGATCCCATTTATGTAGGTAGCCCAGTAAACGATTCACCCCTCTGGAATGTTCCATTGCGAACTGTCTGCGATCCAGAGGGGTTGGGTTCAATGTGGAAAACACATTTCTGTTGAATGCATTCAGTTATGCAACTGACTAGGTATCCCCTTTCCCTTCGTTGTTGTTTCCCTGTTTACTACTGAAATATATCTTACTTATTAAGTCAAAGACGAAATGAAATGCAATACACTGGTCTCGAATATATTAGAATAACTAGGTAACACAGAACCACGGCGGGCCATATGTAAATGCATATTAAAACGTATCCCAGTGCAACATGCCCAGATCTGCCCACTGGGACGTGGGTTATGGAGGGCTCTTTGAAATAAGCGCTCGCATCGCCGTATTCCAACGAATCGAGTTCTCACCACACCAGAAAATCAGTCTCCAAACTGTGTGTAGGTTTGTTCAGATTGAGGAACGGAACAAACGCGTTTGAGAAATTGCCTGATTTCCCTGCCTAAACGAACTAATTAAAATGCCACTTTGGCCCAGATATGAAGTCAGTCTTGTGGGTCGCCTACTGGTCGTAAGGCTTTCACACAGCCGATGTGATAACATTTCCCCATCTTGCACAAACATGCATGTTCTTGTTGCGGCTGTGTGGGAAGTCACGTGTAGAAACTCCTACGTGGATAACAATGTCTCGCCACCGCTCAACTTTCTATTTCATTATTTGGCCTGTACCTCCTGCTGGTGGCTTAACTGCGTCGCACTAACGAAGAGTTTACTACAGAGCTGCTTGTGCACTCGGGCTTCTAATAGACACTATATCTGCCTATGATATTTAGTAATATGATATTAGGTGGGAGCTTCTCTATGTAACATTATATTACTTTTGAACTCATTTAGAAAAACTTCTAGAACATGGGCTGACAGCAGAGCGATAATATAGCCTCATCCTGCTCAGATATTTCTCAGAGCTAAATTAGTTATCCTAGATTATTAATATCTCATTGATCCAAAAGTAAATGTATTGCCAGTTCATATTTTTTTCCTTCTTCTGGTTTAGATCATCCATGTACCAAGAAACCACAGTCTCTTACATGTCAGCTAAAAGTGGCATCTGCATGAGCAGAGAGGAAGAGAGAGACCAAGAGAGAGAGACCTAGTGATGAGAGAGAGACCTAGTGATGAGAGAGAGAGAGAGAGAGAGAGAGAGAGAGAGAGAGAGAGAGAGAGAGAGAGAGAGAGAGAGAGAGAGAGAGAGAGAGAGAGAGAGAGAGAGAGAGAGAGAGAGAGAGAGAGAGAGAGAGAGAGAGAGAGAGAGAGAGAGAGAGACAAGGAGAGGTAATGGGCTAATTCGTTTTTCTGCAAAAAATTGAATGTAGATAAACTTTGATTTTTTTTTCACAAGGACTTATACAGGATACTACCCTCTACATCAAAATCTTCAAACCAAATCAAAATTCTATAACTTAAACCTTGATGTTGGACAAAATTACCTAAATGGATACTTACTATCAAGAAAAAAAACTTCTAACAAACCAAAACCTGCAGAAGAAACAGAAGAAACCTCAAAATACCATCCAACACAAAACTGAGTGAGCACTGTTCAGTCTGAACCTACTTCTGAAGCCAAGAAGTAAAAGACAATAATCTCTAGGTCATTTTGTTATATAAAGCTTAGTAAATAAGGATACTAAGCTACAGTGGTTGCTCCACTAAAAGTTATTTTTTGTGGTTTAGTACGGTACCCTGCGTCAGTACTTCATTGCTTCAGACCAGCGGAAGGGGGAGTTAGAGCACTGATTATGCTTTTGGGTCCCAAGGCGCTACTGTGTCTCTGTGGTAGTGTACACTACTCCTGACTGGTTACGCTCTACAGCGCCGGCCTCGACTAGGAGATCCATGAGATGACTGTAGGTTTTTTGTTTCTCTCCCTCTAAAAACAGAAATAAATCATTCTAATTAACAAACTGGCTTTATTTACAAATTAGTAACAACGTCTCACCCCATGTTAAATAATGGCCTTTTTCTTGTTCATTTTACATTATTTGAAAACGAAATCCCCAACAAAATATTGTTATTTTTTAAACAAAGCGATTATTATTATTATTATTATTAACTTAGAATTATATGAAAGCCCCTTGGATATTCTCACAGATATATTATTGACCCTGTTATTAGCAGGACAATATATATTGGTCACATTGGTCATGGCTCCCGAGTGGCGCACAATGGCATTGCCTTGCAGTTCTCCAGATTTATCCACTGAGATTGCGGTGGGCGCGCGCGGTTCAAGGCACGAGGGAAGGGGGCATGGGATGGGCCACAGAGCCGCGCTCAGTTGGTAGAGCATGGTGTTTGCAACGCCAGCATGGTGGTTGCAACGCCAGGGTTGTGGGTTCGATTCCCACGGGGGGCCAGTACAACAGAAAAAAATGCATGAAATGAAATGTAGGCATTCACTACAGTAAGTCGCTCTGGATAAGAGCGTCTGCTAAATGACTTAAATGTAAATGTTAAATGTAAGACAGACCTAGACCATGGGGAAGGGAGGAGGAGGGGTTTCCCACCCCGCCCCACTGGGTAGCACAGAGCAACACTTCATTTCACTAATAATTGCGCTGACTAGGGAAACGTTCCCGCTGTTCCTGTCTACACGTTCAAACTAAAACAATGTAACCAATAATGCCGTGAAAAATGCCCCTTAAATATGAATTCTGGGAGCAGATATTATTAAATATTAAAGCATTAGACCTCTCACTAAAGACGTCAGTCAAAAGTTATACTTAAATCCAAATTGGATTTAATAAAAAATGACATGAAATGCACACATTTGTAAATCCCAAACTCTAAAAGTAATTGGAAAGGTAGATACAAATAATTTGTGACATTGTGGTTACAATAAAGAGTGTAAACAAGATGCTGTGCTTTTATTTCCAGTAGTGATGGGCAGCTGGTGGCATTTTGAAAACAGGTTTTCAAACACTTGTAGCCTGATTAGCAGAACAATAGACTCTTTATAGCCCAGCTACTGTAGGTGTGAAAGTCACACCTTTCCAGTACTCCCCACCCCGCCCCAAACTCCACCCTTCAGTTACCATTCAAAAACGAGCTGTTTATCTAAATAAAATGACATTGCGACCAAAGAGAACAGACGAAATGGATATGTTTCATCAAGCCAGCTTCTTTCTATGGTGCTACACATTCCAGGGTTAGGACCATAACCACGAGAGGCCTTGAAAATGAGGCAGAGCTGAGAGGATCACCAAAACTAAAGGTATTTTGGTTTCAGTGCATTTTCTTAAAAAAAAAATTATATAGCCTATCAATGTGTAGATATACTGTGTAATAGATCATCATAATGTTAAGCAAATTAATTAAGGACAATATCTTAAAATCAGCCCCATATAATATGTTCTCTAGGACAGCCACTATTGAAGGCTATCAAATGCTTCTCAAAGATGCCCTCTGGTGGTCAAACTAGCACTAACTAGCATTAATGGGAGCAGTGGTTGACACTTAAATTGGGGGCAGTATTTTCACGTTCGGATGAAAAACGTGCCCAAATGAAACTGCCTCCTACTCAGACTCAGAAGGTAGGATATGCATATTATTAGTATATTTGGATAGAAAACACTCTGAAGTTTCTAAAAATGTTTGAATGATGTCTATGAGTATAACAGAACTCATATGGCAGGCAAAAACCTGAGAAAAATCCAACCAGGAAGTGGGACATTTGAGAATTGTAGTTCTTCTTTTGAATCCCTATCGAAACTACAGTGTCTGTGGGGTCACGTTGCACTTCCTAAGGCTTCCATTGGCTGTCAACAGCCTTTAGAAACTTGTTTCATCCGTCTCCTGTTACTGGGCAGAAAATAGGAGCCTGTCTGAGGACAAAGGACTTGGTGATGCGCGATCCCGCGAGTGCGCCGTTCCTTCTTTTTCTTCTTGAATGAATACGCTATTGTCCGGTTGGAATATTATCAACGTTTTGTTAAAAAGACACTAAGGATTGATTGTAAACAACGTTTGACATGTTTCTACGAATGGTAATGGAACATTTTGACTTTTCGTGTCTGGATTTACGCTCGCGCGTTATGCCTTTGGATAGTGATCTGAACGCACAAACAAAAGGTATTTGGAAATAAATATGGAGTATTTTGAACAAAACTAACATTTCTTGTCGAAGTAGGAGCCATGGGAGTGCATTCTGACGAAGATCAGCAAAGGTAAGAGAATATTTATAATACTAATTCTGAGTTTTATTGATGCCATGACTTGGCGGGTAACTGTATAGCTTGCTTTGATGGCTGAGCTATGTACTCAGAATATTGAAAAATGTGCTTTCGCCGAAAAGCTATTTTGAAATCTGACACAGCGGTTGCATTAAGGAGTAGTTTATCTATAATTCTTTAAATAACTGTTGTAAAGTTTATCAACGTTTATGATGAGTATTTTTGTAAATTGAAGTGCTCATTCACCGGAAGTTTTGGGTGGCAATACATTTTCTGAACCTCACGCGGCAATGAAAAATTGGGTTTTTGGATATAAATATGAACTTTATCTAACAAAACATACATGTATTGTCTAACATTGAGTCCTGGGAGTGTCATCTGATGAAGATCGTCAAAGGTTAGTAATTCATTTTAGCTGTATTTGTGGTTTTTGTGACGCCTCTCCTTAATTGCAAAATGGCTGTTTGGCTTTCTTGTTTAGGTGATGTGCTAACATAATCTATTGTTTTGCTTTCGCCGTAAAGCCTTTTTGAAATCGGACACTGTGGTTAGATTAACGAGAATCTTATCTTTAAAATTATGTATAATACTTGTATGTGTGAGAAATTAGAATTATGAGATTTTTGTTTTTTGAATTTGGCGTTGTGCTATTTCACTGGCTGTTGTCAAATCAATCCCGCTAACGGGATTCGCATGTTAACGGGTCACTAAGAGGTTAACTGCGTGAGCACAGTGCATTTGGAATACTCTACCAAACGCGCAAACAAAAAGGAGGTATTTGGACATATATATGGACTTTATCGAAACAAATGAACATTTATTGGGGAACTGGGATTCCTGGGAGTGCATTCCGATGAAGATCATCAAAGGTAAGTGAATATTTATAATGTTATTTCTGAGTTTTGTTGACTCCACAAAATGGCGGGTTTGGTTTAGTCTCTGAGCGCTGTACTCAGATTATTGCAAAGTGTGCTTTCGATGTAAAGTGTTATTGAAATCTGACACAGCGGTTGCATTAAGGAGAAGTGTATCTATAATTCTTTGAATAACAGTTTAATATTTTGTCAACGTTTATGATGAGTATTTCTGTAAATTGATGTGCTCATTCAACGGAAGTTTTGGGAGGCAAAACATTTCTGAACATTACACGTCAATGTAAAATGGGTTTTTTCGATATAAATATGAACTCTATCGAGCAAAACACACATGTATTGTGTAACATGAAGTCCTATGAGTGCCATCTGATGAAGATCATCAAAGGTTAGTGATTAATTTTAGCTGTATTTCTGGTTTTTGTGACGCTTCTCATTGCTTGGAAAATGGCTGTGTGGTTTATCTTGTCTCGGCGCTGTCCTAACATAATCTAATGTTATGCTTTCGCCGTAAAGCCTTTTTGAAATTGGACAATGTGGTTGCATTAACGAGAAGTTTATCTTTAAAATGTTGTATGTTTGAGAAATTTGAATTATGAGATTTTTGTTGTTTTGAATTTGGCGCCCTGATATTTCACTGGCTGTTGAATAGTGCGTCCCACATTTCCCAGAGAGGTTAAATGAAGTGCCATAGAATTCTGCGGCACCATGTAAGCTGTGCTGCAATACGCTGCAACTTTTAAAGGACAAAGCACTGTACCAAGCTGCTAGGACAGAACAGACCTGGCTGCAACTCCAATTAGCACTGAAGTGTGAATTGAGATGTGTGATACCTCTTGAGCCTAACAATGGCAGGAAAGTTTCACAGCCTCCCCCACCCAAATGCAGAGGCCTTTGAAGCCCCCTGTGCAGATATCACAGTACAGTACCCCTTGGATATTAAAAATAACACTGCATGGAAGAAGTACAAAAATAAGCTCCTCAATGACAATCTAGAGACACTATTTGCTGACTGCTAAAAAGAGGGGAACGTAAGCAACTTAATTTTACACACAGACCATCCCCTGGCATGGCACACTACCCCTATGTCAAGAGAGAGGGTATTGGCTCAGGGTGGAAACTCAGACTACTAGACATTGAGGAAATTGAAACAACCTCTGGAACAGTAATGGTGCAGGGCATCCTCAAGCAGTTCCAGCAGGACTTTTACGGGATCAAAGAGAGAGCATAGCAGGAAAAGCTCTCCCTCTGTGACAACTTCCCAATCCTGAGTGAGTCTGATCACAACTCTTCAAACTGTCCTGCAGATGAGGATAGTTACCCCCCCAGCACTGAACACACCCAGGTCCAACAACTGCACTGCTCCTCCATCATTGAGAGTGATAAATCCCCCCCCCCCCCCCAACAAGACCCGGAGAGCTGAAGGTGGAGATGGACAGCTGTCTAAGAGAGCTGGCTGCACTTTGAACTGAGGTGAGAGAACTTAAGGAGAAGAGAGAGGAACACATGGCACAGCTAAATACGTTGAAGGAGGAGGGAGAAAAACACATGGCACAGCTAACAACACTGAAGAAGGTGGTGAGAAAGCTGAGGTGTTACAGAAAGCAGGACACTCCCTGAGAGAAGCCAGCAGAACAGCCCACCTCAAACCCGGACCACATAACCTCAACACCACAATGGGACAGACAACACAGGATCCACCAACCCAACAGACCCCACCCCCTCCTAACAGCCCCCTTGTCAGCTCCCCCGGTAGCCCTCCTGTCAGCCCCCATCCATCCACCGAGGACACACAAAAGCCAGAAATTGTGCTCCTCATTGACTCAAATGGCAAATACATTGAAGAGGATAAACTTTTTCCCAAACACAATGTGGCTAATCTCTGGTGCCCAAACACTAGGCATGCTCTGGAGCTGTTGTCAGATGACAGACTAGGGTCCCCCAGCCACATTATAATTCACACAGGCACAAACTACCTGAGGACCCAGCAGGAAAGGGAGTGATTGAAAAAGCTTCTTCCACTTTCCCCAACGCACAAGTGGTTATCTCCACCCTGCTACCACGAAAATACTTTCACCCTGCTACCATACAGCAGGTGAATGCAAGCATTTCCCGGGACTGTACCTCAAAATCTAATGTCTACCTGGCCCACCACTCTACCCTGGACTTGAACAGCCTTTATGACCAGGTCCACCTCTGCAAGGTAGCAATCCCAACGTTTGCAGGACCCTGAAGGACGTCACTCTCAACCGTAGCCCCAGCACCTCACACAGGACAAACAGAGCAACAGACACCCTGCCCAGACCTGCAAGACCCCCTCCCGAAGGACCTGCACCGAGAGAACCCACACCAAGAGGACCTACACCCAGACCACCGCTTCTACAGACACACCCCAACCAGCTGAGACCACCCCAACCTTGGCCACACCCTATATAGGCCCCCCCAGATAAGACCTATGCCCCTTCTGCCCCCCCCATCCCCCCCGCCCCTGCAGCAAGGACCTCAACATGACAGCCGCACATATGCCCAGGCAGTGAGCAGAGCAACAGGCCCAACCCCTACTAATGCACCCCCCCAAAACTACTCTACTAAATTAGTCAAACCACAAACATTTTATATCTGGCTGGAAATTAATATGGAAATTATCTCAACAGAGAAAACGTCCTCATGTGTCTACCTATATACCCACAATAGAATCCCCATACTTTAATGATGGCAGCTTCTCCATCCTAGACAGGGAGATCGACCATTTCCAGGCCCAGGGACATGTACTGGTCTGTGGCAACCTAAATCCCAGAATTGGACAAGAACCTGACACTGTCAGCACACAGGGGGACAAACACCTACCTGTAGGTGACAGTATTCCCTCCCAAATATGCCCCCCTAGACACAACTATGACAAAACAACCAACAAAAATGGGTCACAAGTTAACTCCTGCAGCTCTCTCGCACGCTGGATCTGTACATAGTCAATGGTAGGCTTTGAGTAGACTCCTATGGTAGGTACACCTACAGCTCATACCTTGGCAGTATTACTGTAGATTACTTCATCACTGACCTCAACCCAGAGTCTCTCAGAGCGTTCACAGTCAGCCCACTAACACCCATATCAGATCACAGCAAAATCACTGTCTACCTGAACAGAGCGATACTCAATCATGAGGCATCAAAGCTAAAGGAACTGAATAATATTAAGAAATGCTGTAGATGGAAGGAAAGTAGTGTGGAAACCTACCAAAAAACACTTAGGCAACAACAAATTCAATCCCTTTTAGACAACTTCCTGGACAAAACATTTCACTGTAATAGTGAAGGTGTAAATTTGGCAGTAGAAAACCTAAACAGTATATTTGACCTTTCAGCTTCCCTATCAAATCAAAAAATTCAAGCAGACAACCAAAGAAAATGAACAACAATGACAAATGGTTTGATGAAGAATGCAAAAACCTAAGAAAGAAATTGAGAAACCTATCCAACAAAAAACATAGAGACCCAGAAAACCTGTGTCTACGCCTTCACTATGGTGAATCACTAAAACAATACAGAAATACACTACAGAAAAAGAAGGAATACCACATCAGAAATCATCTCAATGTAATTGAAGAATCCATGGAGTCTAATCACTTTTGGGAAAATTGGAACACACTAAATAAACAACAACATCATGAGGAGTTATCTATCCAAAACCACTCCTCCAATCTTTTTGTCTCTATAACAAAGAACAAACAGCAAAAACATATACATGATTAATTACAAATATTAGACTCAGCAATTAAAGACTACCAGAATGCACTGGATTCTCCAATTACATTGAATGAACTACAGAACAAATTACAAACCCTCCTACCCAAAAAGCTCTGTGGTGTTGATGGTATCCTAGATGAAATGATAAAACATATAGACCACAAATTCCAATTGGCTATACTTAAACTCTTTATAATCATCCTCGGCTCTGGCATCTTCCACAATATTTGGAACCAAGTACTGATAACCCCAATCCACAAAAGTGGAGACAAATATGACCCCAATAACTACCGTGGGATATGCGTCAACAGCAACCTTGGGAAAATCCTCTGCATTATCATTAACAGCATACTTGTACATTTCCTCAGTGAAAACAATGTACTGAGCAAATGTAAAATTTACTTTTTACCAAGTTATCGTATGACAGACCACATATTTACCTTGCACACCCTAATTGACAAACAAACAAACCAAAACAAAGGCAAACTCTTCTCATGCTTTGTTGACTTCAAAAAAGCTTTGGACTCGATCTGGCATGATTGATATACAAATTGATGGAAAGCGGTGTTGGAGGAAAAACATACGACATTATAAAATCCATGTACATAAACAACAAGTGTGTGGTTAAAATTGGCAAAAAAAACACACATTTCTTCCCACAGGGCCGTGGGATGAGACATGGATGCAGCTTAAGCCCCACCCTCTTCAACATATATATCAACGAATTGGAGAGGGCACTAGAACACTCTGCAGCACCCGGCCTCACCCTACTAGAATCTGAAGTTAAATGTCTACTGTTTGCTGATGATCTGGTGCTTCTGTCCCCAACCAAGGAGAGCCTACAGCAGCACCTAGATCTTCTGCACAGATTCTGTCAGACCTGGGCCCTGACAGTAAATCTCAGTGAGACAAAAATAATGGTGTTCCAAAAAAGGACCAGTTGCCAGAACCACAAATAGAAATTCCATCTAGACACCGTTGCCCTAGAGCACACAAAAAACTATACATACTTCGCCCTAAACAACTGTGGATATAGATACATTTTCCCCCAGCATCTTCACATGGTCCTTTGCTGTTGTTCTGGGATTGATATGCACTTTTTGCACCAAAGTACGTTCATCTCTAGGAGACAGAACGCGTCTCCTTCCTGAGCGGTATGACGGCTGCGTGGTCCCATGGTGTTTATACTTGCGTACTATTGTTTGTACAGATGAACATGGTACCTTCAGGCGCTTGGGAATTGCTCCCAAGGATGAACCCGACTTGTGGAGGTCTTGGCTGATTTCTTTTCATTTTCCCATGATGTCAAGCAAAGATGCACTGAGTTTGAAGGTAGGCCTTGAAATACATCCACAGGTACACCTCCAATTGACTCAAATTATGTCAATTAGCCTATCAGAAGCTTCTAAAGCCATGACATAATTTTCTGGAATTTTCCAAGCTGTTGAAAGGCTCAGTCAACTTAGTGTATGTAAACTTCTGACCCACTGGAATTGTGATACAGTGAATTATAAGTTAAATAATCTGTCTGTAAACAATTGTTGGAAAAATAACTTGTGTCATGCACAAAGTAGATGTCCTAACTGACTTGCCAAAACTATAGTTTGTTAACAAAAAAATTGTGGAGTAGTTGAAAGACGAGTTTTAATGACTCCAACCTAAGTGTATGTAAACTTCCAACTTCAACTGTAGACATCATATGACATTTGATGTCTTTATTCTTTTGGAACTGTGTAATATTTCCTCTTCACTTATTTTTGTTGGTACTTTTTACCCCTTTTTCTCCCCAATTTTGTTATATCCAATTGGAAGTTACAGTCTTGTCTCATCGCTGCAACTCCTGTGAGGACTCGGGAGAGGCGAAGGTTGAAAGTCATACGTCCTCCAAAACATGACCCCACCAAGCCACACTGCTTCTTGACACACTGCTCGCTTAACCCGGGAGCCAGCCGCACCAATGTGTCGGAGGAAACACTGTACAGTTAGCAACCAAAGCCAGCGTGCATGCGCCGGCCGCCACAAGGAGTCGCTAGGGAGCGATGCGACAAGGACATCCCGGTTGGCCAAACCCTCCCCTAATGACGCTGGGCCAATTGTGAGCCGCCTCATGGGCCTCCCTCCCGGTCACGGCCGGCTGCAACATTTTGCGAGAGACAGTAGATGGAACCAGAGATGCATTACACAGAGGTTCCTGTAGGTATCCTCAGCCACAGGCTATTGTGCAGTTTGGGGAGCAAGTCTGGTGCGTGAGACTACTATCAAAGATATTTGAACTAGATTGAGATAAAGGCGGTATGCTGTGCACTGTATCGTGTCTGATATGATATCAAATAGAGGTCAACAATTTTTGGGGGGATTCGTTCTAATTTTTTTTAAAGTGCATCCCTCCTTCCTAAAATCAAATCAAGTAAAATGTTATTTGTCACAAGCGCTGAATACAACAGGTGTAGACTTAACTGTGAAATTCTTACTTATGAGCCCTTTCCAAACGATGTAGAGTTAAAGCGTAAGAAAATTAGCAACACCATTTAGAAAAAAAATTGTAACACAATAAAATTACAATAATGAGGGTATATACAGGGGATACCAAGTCAATGTGCAGGGGGTATGAGGTGTTGAGGTTATTGAGGTCATATGTACAGTAGGTAGGGGTGAAAGTAACTAGGCAATCTGCATAGATAATAAACACAGTAGCAGCAGCGTGTGTGAAGAGTGTGAAAGTGTCTCTATGTGTGAGTGTGTGTGTAGGTGGCGTCAATATGCGCGTGTGTGTGTGTGTGTGTGTGTGTGTGTGTGTGTGTGTGTTTTGGAGTGTCAGTGTAGTATGTGTGAGTGTGTGGGTAGAGTCCAGTGAGTGTGCATAGAGCTGATGCAAGAGAATCAGTGCATAAAAAAAAGGGTGTCAACGTAAATAGTCTGGCTGGCCATTTGATTAACTGTTCAGCTGTCTTATGGCTTGGGGGTAGAAGCTGTTCAGGAGCCTTTTGGTCCCAGACTTGGAACTCCCGTACTGCTTCTCGTGAGGTAGCAGAGATAACAGCCTATGACTTTGGTGGCTAGAATCTTTGACAATTTTTAAGGCCTTCCTTTGACACTGCCTGGTATAGAGGTCCTGGATGGCAGGGAATTTGGCCCCAGTGATGTTTCTTCCTTCCTTCACCTGTCCAATCATGATTACTTCAATGAAGGGAGAAAGCAATGATGCACATGATATTAGAACAGGGCCACTGTGTAAACGCAGGCAAAGAGTCTCAAAGTAGGAATGCTGATCTAGGATCAGTTCAGCATTTTAGAACATAAGGAATGTATAATTATATGGACAGGGAATCAGGGCTGTATTCACAAATTGTTTCAGAGTAGGGGTGCTGATCTAAGATCAGTTTTGCCTTTTAAACCATAATGAATAACCTGATCCTGGATCAGCATTCATATTCTAGAGCGCTTTATGTGTCTGTGTGTGTTATTTTGACTCAGGCCCATCAAATTTTATGCAGTGGACTGGAGCCCCGGGTCAAAAGTACTGCTGTATAGTGCACTACTTTTAACTAGAGCCCAAATGTAGTGCACTATAATGGTAATAAGGTGCCATTTGGGATGCACACATATACAGTGAGTATACCAAACACTAGGAACACCTTCCTAATATTGAGTTGCACCCCCCCCCCACCACCCTTTTGCCCTCAGAACAGACTCAATTCGTTAGGGCATGGACTCTATAAGGTGTCGAAAGTGTTCCACAGGGATGCTGGCCCATGTTGACTCAAATGCTTCCCACAGTTGTGTCAAGTTGGCTGGATGTCCTTTGGGTGGTGGACCAGTCTTGATACAAACGGGAAACTGTTGAGCGTGAAAAACCCAGCAGCATTGCAATTCTTAACACAAACCAGTGTGCCTGGCACCAGTCACCCTATGAATGGATCATATACACAATCCACGTCTCAATTTTCTCAAGGCTTGAAAATCCTTATTTAACTTTTCTCCCTCCTTCATATACACAGATTGAAGTGGATTTAAGAGTGGACATCATTAAGGGATCATAGCTTTCACCTGGATTCACCTGGTCAGTCTCTGTCATGGAAAGAGAAGGTGTTCTTAATTTTTGTATACTCAGTGTTTGCTGTAGTATGGACACTGATTCGAAATCATAGCAGGTGTGTGATGTCGTATGGAGTTTCATGACATCTACAAAGTGTGTGCTGTCCGTAGGAGACAGGGAACATGTGAGGATTGAGGAGAAGTGTCAAAGCTTTTGGCACACATGAACACCCTCACACAGTCCAGACACCACATCGACCAGGCAGGCACCAGATGTTGCACAGCACCTGCACCTGAAACAACAGTGGGTAAAGAGTGGATGACGCTGGGTGTATGGTGATGAAAGGATTACAGGATAGACTACAGGAGTAGTGCAGGGAGGGAGGGAGGGAGAGAGAGAGAAGTATAGTGCATTTGGTAAGTATTCAGACCCCTTTAATTTTTCTACATTTTGTTACATTACAGCCTTATTCTAAAATCTGACTGTGCAATCCACTGTCTCATCAGCCCAGCCATGCAATTTATAAACTGGATCTCCCCTATAAAAAGCATCTAGACATTATCTCACATTTCTTTTAGACGAACATTTAGTTTTCAACTGCCTAGATTTAGACTATATACAAAGAATACCGTTACCGAGTCAACGTGCAGCGGGATGAAGTAGTTGAGGTGATTGAGGTAATATGTACACTACCGGACAAAAGTTTTAGAACACCTACTCATTCAAAGGTTTTTCTTTATTTTTACTATTTTCTACATTGTAGAATAATAGTGAAGACATCAGAACTATGAAATAACACAAATGGAATTATGTAGTAACCAAAAGTGTTAAACAAATCAAAATATATTTTATATTTGAGATTCTTCAAAACGCCACCGTTTGCGTTGATGACAGCTTTGCACACGCTTGGCATTCTCTCAACCAGCTTCACCTGGAATGCTTTTCCAACAGTCTTGAAGGGGTTCCCACATATGCTGAGCACTTGTTGGCTGCTTTTCCTACGCTATGCAGTCCAACTCATCCCAAACCGTCTCAATTTGGTTGAGGTCGGGTGATTGTTGAGGCCAGGTCATCTGATGCAGCACTCCATCACTCTCCTTGGTAAAATAGCCCTTACACATCCTGGAGGTGTGTTGGGTCATTGTCCTGTTGAAAAACAAATGATAGTCCCACTAAGTCTAAACCAGATGGGATGGCTTATCGCTGCAGAATGCAGCCATGCTGGTTAAGTGTGCCTTGAATTCTAAATAAATCACAGACAGTGTCACTAGCAAAGCACCCCCACACCATTACACCTCCTCCCCCATGCTTGACGGTGGGAAATACACATGCAGAGATCATCCGTTCACCCACACTGCGTCTCACAAAGACATGGCGGTTGGAACCAAAAATCTCCAATTTGGGACTCTAGACAAAAGACAAATTTCAACCAGTCTAATGTCCATTTCTCGTGTTTCTTGGCCCAAGCAAGTCTCTTCTTATTATTGGTGTCCTTTAGTAGTGGTTTCTTTGCAGCAATTCGACCATGAAGGCTTGATTAACACAGTCTCCTCTGAACAGTTGGAGTTGAGATGTGTCTGTTACTTGAACTCTGTGAAGTATTTATTTGGGCTGCAATTTCTGAGGCTGGTAACTCGAATGAACTTATCCTCTGCAGCAGAGGTAACTCTGAGTCTTCCATTCCTGTGGCGGTCCTCATGAGAGCCAGTTCCATCATAGCGCTTGATGGTTTTTGCGACTGCACCTGAAGAAACTTTCAAAGTTCTTGACATTTTCTGGATTGACTGACCTTCATGTCTAAAAGTAATGATGTCATTTGTCTTTGCTTATTTGAGCTGTTCTTGCCATAATATGGACTTGGTCTTTTACCAAATAGGGCTATCTCCTGTATACCCCCCTACCTTGTCACAACACAACTGATTGGGTCTGTAACGCCCTGGCCATAGAGAGGGTTTTTTTGTTCTTTATTTTGGTTAGGCCAGGGTGTTACATTGGGTGGGCGTTCTATGTTCCTTTCTCTATGTTTTTGTATTTCTTTGTTTTGGGCCGTGTGTGGCTCCCAATCAGGCACAGCTGAAGCTCGTTGTTGCTGATTGGGAGTCACACATAAGGAGCATGTTTTTCCTTTGGGTTTTGTGGGTAATTGTTTCTGTTCAGTGTGTTAGCTGTTAGTACTGTTTGGCTGTCGGTTTTTCTTTTTTTTTGTATCGTGTTCTTACGTAATTAAATATTCATGATGAACACTAACTCCGCTGCACTTTGGTCTACTCTCTCTTCAGACAGCCGTTACAGGGTCAAACGCATTAAGAAGGAAATCAATTCCACAAATTAACTTTTAAGAAGGCATACCTGTTAATTGAAATGCATTCCAGTTGACTACCTCATGAAGCTGGTTGAGAGAATGCTAAGAGTGTGCATAGCTGTCATCAAGGCAAAGGGTGGCTATTTGAAGAATCTCAAATATAAAATATATTTTGATTTGTTTAACACATTTTTGGTTACTACATGATTCCATATGTGTTATTTCATAGTTTTGATGTCTTGGCTATAATTCTACAATGTTGAAAATAAAAGTAAAGAAGAACCCTTGAATGAGTATGTGTTCTAAAACTTTTGACCAGTAGTGCACATGTACTGTAGGTTTGGGTAAAAGTGACTAGGCAATCAGGATAGTTAATAAGAAGAGTAGCAGCAGTGTATGTGAAGAGTGTGAAAGTGTGAGTGTGGCATCAATATGCAAATGTGTGTGTGTGTTTTGTGTGTGTGAACATATGTAGTGTGTGTGTGTGTGTGTGTGTGTGTGTGTGTGTGTGTGTGTGTGTGTGTGTGTGTGTGTGTGTGTGTGTGTGTGTGTGTGTGTGTGTGTGTGTATGTTTGTGTTGGAGTGTCAGTGTAGTATGTGTGAGTGTGTGTGTAGAGTCCAGTGATTGTGCATAGAGCTGATGCAAGAGAGTCATTGCAAATAAAAAGGGGGTCAATACAAATAGTCAGGTTGGCCATTTGATTAATGAGAGTAAGTGCATTAAAAAAGGGTGTCAATGTAAATAGTCCGGGTAGCCATATTATTAACTGTTCAGCAGTCTTATGGCTTGGGGGTAGAAGCTGTTCAGGAGCCTTTTGGTCCCAGACTAAGTGCTCTGGTACTGCTTGCCATGTGGTAGCAGATAGAACAGTCTATGACTTGGGTGGCTAGGGTCTTTGACAATTTTTAGGGCCACCTGGTAGAGAGATCCTGGATGGCAGGGAGCTTGGCACCTGTGATGTACTGGGCTGTATGCACTACCCTCTGTAGCACCTTGTGGATGGATGCCAAGCAGTTGCCATACCAAGTGGTGATGCAGCCAGTCAAGATACTCTCAACTGTGCAGCTGTATAACTATTTGAGTATCTCAGAGTCCCTGCCAAATCTTTTCAGCCTCCTGAGAGGGAAGAGGTGTTGTCGTGCCCTCTTCACAACTGTGTTGGTGTGTTTGGATCATGAGATGTGGACACCGAGGAACTTGAAGCTCTCAACCCGCTCCACGACAGCCCCTGTCGATGTGACTGGGGGCGTACTCGCCCCTCCGTTTACTGGTGTCCATGATCAGCTCCTTTGTCTTGATGACGTTGAAAGCATGGTTGTTGTCCTAGCACCACACTGCCAGGTCTCTGACCTCCTCCCTGTAGGCTGTCTCATCATCGTCGGTGATCAGACCTTCCACCGTTGTGTTGTTGTCTAACTTAATGATGGTGTTGGAGTTATGCATGGCCACACAGTCGTGGGTGAACAGGAAGTACGGGAGGGACTAAGCACACACCCCTGAGGGGGTCTGACCCCTGTTGAGAGTCAGAATTTCTGATATGTTGTTTCCTACTCTCACCACCTAGGGCGGCCCATCAGGAAGTCCAGGATTCAGTTGCAGAGAGAGGTGTTCAGTCCCAGGGTCCTTAGCATGGTTATGAGCTTGGAGGGCACTATGGTGTTGAACGCTGAGCTATAGTCATTGAATAGTATTCTCACGTAGGTGTTCTTTTGGTCCAGGTGGGAAAGGGCAGTGTGGAGTGCAATAGAGATTGCATCATCTGTGGAACTTTTGGGGCGGTATGCGAATTGGAGTGGGTCCAGCGTGTCTGGGATGACGGTGTTGATGTGAGCCATGACAAGCCTTTAAAAGCATTTCATGGCTACAGATGTGAGTGTTATGCGGCAATAGTCATTTAGACAGGTTACCTTGGCGTTGGTAATCCATCTGGCCCTGTGGCTTTGTGAATGTTAACCTCTTTAAAGGTCTTACTCACATCGGCTACGGAGAGCTTGATCACATAGTCATCCGAAACAACTGGTGCTCTCATGCATGGTTCAGTGTAGCTGGCCTCAAAGCGAGTATAGAAGGCATTTACCTCTTCTGGTAGGCTCGCGTCACTGGGCAGATCGTGGCTGGGTTTTCTTTTGTAATCCGTGAAATTTAAAAAGCCCTGACACATTCGACGAGCGTCAGAGCCGGTGTAGTAGGATTAGATCTTAGTCCTGTATTGACGCTTTGCCTGTTTGATGGTTTGGAGCGTGCAGTGGGATTTCTTATAAGCGTCCGGATTAGAGTCCCGGCAGCTCTAGCCTTTAGTGTCCCAGCAGCTCTAGCCTTTAGCGCAGTGCGGATGTTGCCTGTAATCCATTGCTTCTGGTTGGGATATGTACGTACGGTCACTGTGGGGACGATGTCGTTGATGCACTTATTAATGAAGCCAGTGACTGTTGTGGTAAACTCCTCAATGCCATCGGATGAACCCCAGACCATATTCCAGTCTGTGCTAGCGAAACACTTCCATATTGAGCTCGTACTGGTACTTCCTGTTTGAGTTTTTGCTTTATGCAGGAATAGAGAGGATAGATTTATGGTCAGACTTGCCAAATGGAGGGTGAGAGAAATCTTTGGATGCCAGGTATGGAGGCCCATACAGTGAATTTATAAAAGATACACTACATGACCAAAAGTATGTGGACACCTGCTCGTCGAACTTCTCAGTCCAAAATATGGAGCTGGTCTCCCTTTGCTGCTAAAACAGCCTCCACTCTTCTGAGAAGGCTTTCCACTAGATGTTGGAACATTGATGCGGGGACTTGCTGCGGGGACAAGAGCATCAGTGAGGTCAGGCACTGATGTTGGGCGATTAGGCCTGTCTCGCAGTCAGCGTTCCAATTCATCCCAAAGGTGTTCGATGGGGTTGAGGTCAGGGCTCTGTGCTGGCCAGTCAATTTCTTCCACACCGATCTCGGCAGACCTTTCTGTATGGACCTCGCTTTGTGCACAGGGGCATTGTCATGCTAGAACAGGAAAGGGCTCTGTATGTCGCTCTGGATGGGAGGCTGTTAAATGATTAATGTGATGTCGTTTTTTGAGCGGCTTCACTGCAAGTATATTGCATTTTTGAAATATTCAATGTAAAAATATATATTAAAAAAATATCCCTATCCGTCCACAAAGAACCCTTTTGGAACCCTTTTTTCAAAGACTGTACATGCATATTCATTTTGGAGCCATGTTGAGCAACCAAACCCTACAGGGTGTATTTCTGTCCATGGAGCAACAGGAAGAGAGACGTCCCAAATGGTACGCTATTCCATATGGGCCCTGGATAAAAGTAGTGCACTCAACAAGGAGCGTGGCGTGACTGAAGAGAAAAGCGATGCTGGGTCCTTTTAATTATGAGAATGACCTCAAACACACATACTGTCTGTCCGTCCGTCCGTCCGTCCCTCTCTCTCTCTCTCTCTCTCTCACACTCTCGCCGCTGCACCAGTGTAAACAAGTGATGCCAGTGCATCCTCTTACATCTCTGATGACTTTCTCCTTCCCACTGGGAACAGACATCAGTTCAACATCTAGTTTTCATTTACATGTGATTGAGTTGTCAACTAACTTGAATTCAATGTGAAATAAACAAACATTTTACCATGTCATTGGATTTAGGTTAAAAGTTGATTACTTTTTGCAATTCCAATTAGTTTTTCACATTGATGCAACATCATCACATAGATTTTAGGGGTTGAAATTACGTGGAAACAACGTTTATTCAACCGGTTTTTGGGTAATGGAATGTCTTTTCAGTCGTGAAAATACGCATGATGGAAAAAGATATCAGACATCATGTTTTATTTTCCTTTCTCTTTGTGTGTGTGTGATTTGCCAGTTGGAGAACTGCATGCTGGAAAATCTACAACAAATTTCCACAGTCTGAGCCAAAGCAGTTCGTAATTTATTTAATTTATTTTTTCGCAGTTTTATGTCAATCAGGTTTAGTGTTTGTAGGAACACATGTGTTATGCACATACAGACCTAAACATATTTGGCCTTTAATTCTTCAACTGACGTTGAATCTTGAAGTGTTGCCATCATGATTATTATCTGACCCTGCTGGTCATCTATGAAAGTACGTCTTCAAAAACAGTTTGGCCTTAATCAGGAGTGGATGTCCACACCCACACGGAAACCAAATTAGCATAATAATTTCCTCCGTCAGTTAAAGCTAGAGACAGCAGTTTTTTTTTACATGGACTGCGTCTCAATCCGCTGCATCCGATGGTGTCGGCCATTCGGCTCTACGGTGGAACCTAAAACAATGTTTGGTTGACCAGGAGATCCCACTGTAGCTCAGTTGGTAGAGCATGGTGCTTGCAATGCCAAGGTTGTGGGTTTGATTCCCACGGGGGGCCAGTATGTAAAAATGTAATAAAAATGTATGTTCTCTACTATAAGTTGCTCTGGATAAGAGCATCTGCAAAATGTAAATGTTATCCTATATTTGGCTATCATAAGGTGAATGCACCAATTTGTAAGTTTCTCTGGATAAGAAATGAATATAACCCCACTATGGAAAGCTGAGACTCTCACGAACACAGACATGTCTGTTTTGAATGGAAGTGGATTGAGCATTTCCAAGTCACAAAACTATTTCCCGAGCTTTCCTATTTCTCTCAGAATATAGAAACACATCTACAGGGTCGTAAAATTAAAAATCAAATAGCTAAATGATCCATGGTATGACCATCTTCAAAAAACTATTGCATATCTATGTTAGCTTAAAATATATTTCTCCCTCGAGCAGAGATGGGCAACTGGCGGACCACTTTTGTAGGCCCGCGGGACCAATAATAATGGTGCACTCTGTTCACAACGTTGACATCAGCAAACCGCTCGCCCACATGATACCATACACGTGGTCTGCAGTCATGAGGCCGGTTATTGTGTGACAAAACTGCACATTTTAGAGCGGCCTTTTATTGTCCCTAGCACACCTGTGTAATGATGCACCTGTGTAATGATCATGCTGTTTAATCAGCTTCTTGATATGCCACACCTGTCAGGTGGATGGATTATATTGGTAAATGAGAAATGCTCACTAACAGGAATGTAAAACAAATTTGAGCTGAAGAGAAATAAGCTTTTTGTGCAAATGAGTGAAAAAGTTTTCCTTCCAAAGAATTGTATTTAAGTATGTTAAAAAGCAGATTTTCTGTGTTAGAATGCTGTGGGCATACCCGAACAGCAGAATGGTGTGGGCATACCCCAACAACAGAATGGTGTGGGCATACCCCAACAACAGAATGGTGTGGGCATACCCCAACAACAGAATGGTGTGGGCATACCCCAACGACAGAATGGTGTGGGCATACCCCAACACCAGAATGGTGTGGGCATACCCCAACGACAGAATGGTGTGGGCATACCCCAACACCAGAATGGTGTGGGCATACCCCAACAACAGAATGGTGTGGGCATACCCCAACGACCGACTGGTGTGGGCATACCCCAATGACAGAATGGTGTGGGCATACCCCAACACCAGAATGGTGTGGGCATACCCCAACACCAGAATGGTGTGGGCATACCCCAACAACAGAATGGTGTGGGCATACCCCAACACCAGAATGGTGTGGGCATACCCCAACAACAGAATGGTGTGGGCATACCCCAACACCAGAATGGTGTGGGCATACCCCAACAACAGAATGGTGTGGGCATACCCCAACACCAGAATGGTGTGGGCATATACTGGTCATTAAAAATATCCATGCGAGTGGACCTCAGGAGGATGACATCATCTATGAGGAAATAGCAAGCATTTTTTAAACGGTCTATTTGAGATACTGATTTGAGGTGGAGGTTTTGAAGTGTATTTTCTCCAATTTATATTTTTGTTAACTATAGAATGAGTCAACAACATTTTGGTATGAGTTAACAGAATATTAACTTTAAAAGATTTTCACTGGACAGTTACATTAAAACGGCATAATTTTCTCTCAGCCACATGGCAAAATGTAAAGAATAGAATTAAATGAGCTATAAAACAGCAAAACAAATGTATCTGCCCCATGGTAAATTGTGTAGAATTACAGGAAATTAGCTTTAAAACGGCAAACGTTTTTCTCAGACTCATGACAGAATGTGTTGAAATGCAGGAAGTTAGCTGTTTTCCCCCCAACAAATCTGTTTTCCCTGTTATTCTTCCACTTAGAATGTGTTTTCAAAATACCCCTCCATATACTCCTCAAAATACATCTCAAGAGAAGCAAAATAAGTCATGTCAAACTGTGTAGAATTGCAGGAAATGGACTCACGGACCCCTGTCTACTGTTCATCTCCCCCTTAATATGTACACGACTATTTGGCCCTTGTTGCAGACAGTCCAGATATAAACTCAATTGTCTCTGTTAATCCAATTGGCCCACTCCGTCTGTTAATCCAATTGGCCCACTCCGTCTGTTAATCCAATTGGCCCACTCCGTCTGTTAATCCAATTGGTCCATTCCATCTCTAGTGGTTACCTTCAAGTCCCTAGCACCCCCACAGTTACTTGTGTGTGTGTGTGTGTGTGTGTGTGTGTGTGTGTGTGTGTGTGTGCGTGCGTGTGTGTGCGTGCGTGTGTATAACTTCCATGTCACCAGCACCCCCACAGCTGCCATGCACCTAAATAGTTCCTGAATGTTGAAAATACCTTTGAAATGTTCTATCTTGCTATCTTTGTAGATTATCATGGCCACTCACTTTGAGATTGATCAGATTTCTAGAAATAAGTTCATAAAGTAGACATGTTATAAATGTTGTTGGTAGGTTGAATAGTGTTCTTGAAGGTCACAATCGAGTTGATAAGTGGCAAAGTATAGGTCAAAGCAGTGGTGAAGTTAAAGCTTGAAATCTTTCAACATAGATAGCTTTGGGGTGTGTGTGTGTGTGTGTGTGTGTGTGTGTGTGTGTATTTGTGTATTTGTTTTTACTATCTTTCCTAAGAGTAATTCATTTTGCTGGTCCCCAGAAGAAAAAAAGTCAATTGTAGGCTTAGAGTTTAGGTTAAGGGTTACTATTAGGGCTAGGGTTAGGGTGAGGGGTTAGGGGTTAAGGAAAATAGGATTTTGAATGGGAATCAATTGTTTGATCCCCACAAGGATAGTAAAACAAACGTGCGTGTGTGTGGATCTTCCTCTTGACTGTGATGTTGTTTGGCAACTCCTGACTCATGCTTCATACCTGTTTCCCACAGACCTGTGCTGGATTAGTGGCTCCCACTGTTTTACTGCAGACTGGATGTGTCGAGGGGGGGGGGGGTCTATGGTTAAATTCAGCTTTTTTTTCTTCGAGAGACATTTAATATTTCAAGGCTTAAGAGGAACATGTGTAGGGGATGATATACTGGCATAAGGGCAGGTCCGACCATGAACTTGACATCCCTCAGGAAGGCAATTCTCCTCTGGGGTCAACTCATAAAGATGACAGTTTGGTCTGCTCAAAGCATCAACCCTTCCTGGACTGGAAAACCTGCTGATTCACTCAAGTGCTCTCCCCTCTCTCTCCATTTCCTGCTTTAAAGGCCAAAGACAGTGAGAGAGGCTAGCGCTGCATTTATAACCAAGTGGGAAGGTGGAAATTACCAGTTGTGAAGATGCATTCACATTCACATGCTTTGAACTCGTTGAGAATGCCGATTGGCTAATGTCCAACAAGCTGCATCAACCAAAAACTAAAAGCTTTCCTATAAATAATGTTTTGTTATTGAATTTAACTTTTGTTACCGAGGTAATTTCCTTAGTAGGTGATTTTTCCCAGTATTGTGTGGTAAATACCACCTTCCCACTTGATTATGAACACACCATTATGCACTTTGTCATAGAGGTGAGAGAAAAGGTGAGGTTAGAGGCAGCCTAAAGATTCAGACCTCACGGTCGCTGTAATAGCATCTTCCCTGTAAGGTCTGAATAGAAGGCTGCCGAGACCAGGACACAGAGCCACAAAAGTGAATTTGTGGAATTTCTATCCTTCTTAATGCGTTTGAGCCAATCAATTGTGCTGTGACAAGGTAAGGGGAGTATACAGAAGATAGCCCTATTTGGTAAAAGACCAAGTCCAAAAATATAGCAAGAACAGCTCAAATAAGCAAAGAGAAATGACAGTCCATCATTACTTTAAGACATGAAGGTCAGTTAATATGGAACATTTCAAGAACTTTGAACGTTTCTTCAAGTGCAGTCGCAAAAACCATCAAGCGCTATGATGAAACTGGCTCTCATGAGGCACAGGAATGGAAGACTCAGAGTTACCTCTGCTGCAGAGGATAAGTTCATTCGAGTTACCAGCCTCAGAAATTGCAGCCCAAATAAATGCTTCACAGAGTTCAAGTAACAGACACATCTCAACATCAACTGTTCAGAGGAGACTGTGTGAATCAGGCCTTCATGGTCGAATTGCTGCAAAGAAACTACTACTGAAAGAGACCAATAATAATAAGAGACTTGTTTGGGCCAAGAAACACGAGTAATGGACATTAGACTGGTGGACATTTGGCCTTTGGTCTGTAGTACAAATTGGAGATTTTTGGTTCCAACCGCTGTGTCTTTGTGAGACGCAGTGTGGGTGAACGGGTGATCTCCGCATGTGTATTTCCCACCGTCAAGCATGGGGGAGGAGGTGTGATGGTGTGGGGGTGCAGGCTGTGTAAGGGCTATTTTACCAAGAATGAGAGTGATGGAGTGCTGCATCAGATGACCTGGCCTCCACAACCCCCTGACCTCAACCAAATTGAGATGGTTTGGGATGATTCGGACCGCAGAGTGAAGGAAAATAAGCCAAAAAGTGCACAGCATATGTGGGAACTCCTTCAAGACTGTTGGAAAATAATTCCAGGTGAAGCTGGTTGAGAGAATGCCAAGAGTGTGCAAAGCTGTCATCAAGGCAAAGGGTGGCTATTTGAAGAATATCAAATCTCATATATATTTTGATTTGTTTAACACTTTTGGTTACTACATGATTCCATATGTGTTATTTCATAGTTTTGATCTCTTCACTATTATTATACAAAATAAGAAGAGAAATAAGAAAAACAAAGAAAAACTTTTAATCGAGTAGGTGTTCGAAAAATTTGACCGGTAGTGTATACTGAATAGAAATATATACTCAACATGTAAAGTGTTGGCCCCATGTTTAATGAGCTGAAATAAAAGAACAGATATAGCCTTGGTTCACTCCAGACCTGACTGCCCTCGACCAGCACAAAAACACCCTGTGGCGTACTGCACTAGCATCGAATAGTCCCCGCGATATGCAACTTTTCAGGGAAGTCAGGAACCACTACACACAGTCAGGTAGGAAGGCAAAGGCTAGCTTTTTCAAACAGAAATTTGCATCCTGCAGCACTAATTCCCAAAAGTTTTGGGACACTGTAAAGTCCATGGAGAATAAGAGTACTTCCTCCCAGCTGCCCACTGCACTGAGACTAGGAAACACTGTCACCACTGATAAATCCACGATAATCGAGAATTTCAATAAGCATTTCTCTACGGCTGGCCATGCTTTCCACCTAGCTACCCCAACCCCGGCCAACAGCTCTGCACCCCCCGCAGCAACTGGCCCAAGCCCCTCCCCCCGCTTCTCCTTCACCCAAATCCAGATAGCTGATGTTCTGAAAGAGCTGCAAAATCTGGATCCCTACAAATAAGCTGGGCTAGACAATCTGGACCCTCTCTTCCTAAAATTATCCGCTGCCATTGTTGCAACCCCTATTACTAGTCTGTTCAACCTCTTTCGTATTGTCTGAGATTCCTAAAGATTGAAAAGCTGACACGGTCATCCCCCTCTTCAAAGGGGGAGACACTCTAGACCCAAACTGTTACAGACCTATATACATCCTGCCTTGCCTTTCTAAAGTTTTCAAAAGCCAAGTGAACAAACAGATCACCGACCATTTCTAATCCCACCGTACCTTCTCCGCTATGCAATCTGGTTTCCGAGCTGGTCACGGGTGCACCTCAGCCACGCTCAAGGTCCTAAACGATATCATAGCTGCCATCGATAAAAGACAGTACTGTGCAGCCGTCTTCATCGACCTGGCCAAGGCTTTCGACTCTGTCAATCACAACATTCTTATTGGCAGACTCAACAGCCTTGGTTTCTCTAATGACTGCCTCGCCTGGTTCACTAACTACTTCTCAGATAAAGTTCAGTGTGTCAAATCGGAGGGTCTGTTGTCTGGACCTCTGGCAGTCTCTATGGGGGTGCCACAGGGTTCAATTCTCGGGCCGACTCTTTTCTTAGTATATATCAATGATGTCGCTCTTACTGCGGGCGATTCTTTGATCCACCTCTACGCAGACGACACCATTCTGTATACATCTGGCCCTTCTTTGGACACTGCATTAACAAACCTCCAAACAAGCTTCAACACCATACAACACTCCTTCCGTGGCCTCCAACAGCTCTTAAATGCTAGTAAAACTAAATGCTTGCTCTTCAACAGATCGCTGTCCGCACCCGCCCAACCAACTAGCATCACCACTCTGGACGGTTCTGACTTAGAATATGTGGACAACTATAAATACCTAGGTGTCTGGATAGACTGTCAACTCTCCTTCCAGACTCACATTAAGCATCTCCAATCCAAAGTTAAATCTAGAATCGGCTTCCTATTTCGCAACAAAGCATCCTACACTCATGATGCTAAACATACCCTCGTAAAACTGACTATCCTGCCAATCCTTGACTTCGGCAATGTCATTTACAAAATAGCCTCCAACACTCTACTCAGCAAATTGGATGCAGTCTATCACAGTGCCATCCGTTTTGTCACCAAAGCCCCATATACTACCCACCAGTGCGACATGTATGCTCTCGTTGGCTGGTCCTCGCTACGTATTCATCACCAAACCCACTGGCTCCAGGTCATCTATAAGTCTTTGCTAGGTAAAGCTCCGCCTTATCTCAGCTCACTGGTCACCATAGCAACACCCACCCGTAGCACAAGCTCCAGCAGGTATATTTCACTGGTCATCCCCAAAGCCAACACCTCCTTTGGCTGTCTTTCCTTCCAGTTCTCTGCTGCCAATGACTGGAACGAATTACAAAAATCACTGAAGTTGGAAACTTATATCTCCCTCACTAACTTTAAGCGTCAGCTGTCAGAGCAGCTAACCGATCGCTGCAGCTGTACACAGCCCATCTGTAAATAGCCCATCCAAACAACTAGCTACCTCATCCCCATATTTGTTTTTGTTTTTCTGCTCTTTTGCACACCAATATTTCTACTTGCACATCCTCCTCTGCACATATACAGTGGGGAAAAACTATTTAGTCAGCCACCAATTGTCCAAATTCTCCCACTTAAAAAGATGAGAGAGGCCTGTAATGTTCATCATAGGTACACGTCAGCTATGACAGACAAAATGAGAAAAAAAATTCCAGAAAATCACATTTTAGGATTTTTTATGAATTTATTTGCAAATTATGGTGGAAAATAAGTATTTGGTCACCTACAAACAAGCAAGATTTCTGGCTCTCACAGACCTGTAACTTCTTCTTTAAGAGGCTCCTCTGTCCTCCACTCGTTACCTGTATTAATGGTACCTGTTTGAACTTGTTATCAGTATAAAAGACACCTGTCCACAACCTCAAACAGTCACACTCCAAACTCCACTATGGCCAAGACCAAAGAGCTGTCAAAGGACACCAGAAACAAAATTGTAGACCTGCACCAGGCTGGGAAGACTGAATCTGCAATAGGTAAGCAGCTTGGTTTGAAGAAATCAACTGTGGGAGCAATTATTAGGAAATGGAAGACATACAAGACCACTGATAATCTCCCTCGATCTGGGGCTCCACGCAAGATCTCACCCCGTGGGGTCAAAATTATCACAAGAACGGTGAGCAAAAATCCCAGAACCACACAGGGGGACCTAGTGAATGACCTGCAGAGAGCTGGGACCAAAGTAACAAAGCCTACCATCAGTAACACACTACGCCGCCAGGTACTCAAATCCTGCAGTGCCAGACGTGTCCCCCTGCTTAAGCCAGTACATGTCCAGGCCCGTCTGAAGTTTGCTAGAGAGCATTTGGATGATCCAGAAGAGGATTGGGAGAATGTCATATGGTCAGATGAAACCAAAATAGAACTTTTTGGTAAAAACTCAACTCGTCGTGTTTGGAGGACAAAGAATGCTGAGTTGCATCCAAAGAACACCATACCTACTGTGAAACATGGGGGTGGAAACATCATGCTTTGTGGCTGTTTTTCTGCAAAGGGACCAGGACGACTGATCCGTGTAAAGGAAAGAATGAATGGGGCCATGTATCGTGAGATTTTGAGTGAAAACCTCCTTCCATCAGCAAGGGCATTGAAGATGAAACATGGCTGGGTCTTTCAGCATGACAATGATCCCAAACACACCGCCCGGGCAACAAAGGAGTGGCTTCGTAAGAAGCATTTCAAGGTCCTGGAGTGGCCTAGCCAGTCTCCAGATCTCAACCCCATAGAAAATCTTTGGAGGGAGTTGAAAGTCAGTGTTGCCCAGCGACAGCCCCAAAACATCACTGCTCTAGAGGAGATCTGCATGGCGGAATGGGCCAAAATACCAGCAACAGTGTGTGAAAACCTTGTGAAGACTTACAGAAAACGTTTGACCTGTGTCATTGCCAACAAAGGGTATATAACAAAGTATTGAGATAGACTTTTGTTATTGACCAAATACTTATTTTCCACCATAATTTGCAAATAAATTCATTAAAAATCCTACAATGTGATTTTCTAGATTGTTTTCTCATTTTGTCTGTCATCGTTGAAGTGTACCTATGATGAAAATTACAGGCCTCTCTCATCTTTTTAAGTGGGAGAACTTGCACAATTGGTGGCTGACTAAATACTTTTTTTCCCCACTGTATCACTCCAGTGTAAATTGCTAAATTGTAATTACTTCGCCACTATTGGCCTATTTATTGCCTTACCTCCTTACTTCATATGCACACACTGTATACCGGTTTTTCTATTGTGTTATTGACTGTACGTTTGTTTATCCAATGTGTAACTCTGTGTTGTTGTTTTCGTCGCACTGCTTTGCTTTATCTTGGCCAGGTCGCAGTTGTAAATGAGAACTTGTTCTCAACTGGCCTACAAAAACAAATATGGGGATGAGGTAGGTAGTTGGTTGGATGGGCTATTTACAGATGGGCTGTGTACAGCTGCAGCGATCGGTAAGCTGCTCTGACAGCTGACGCTTAAAGTTAGTGAGGGAGATATAAGTCTCCAACTTCAGGGGTTTATGCAATTCATTCCAGCCATTTGCAGCAGAGAACTGGAAGGAAAGTCGAATTAAGAAAACAAAAAATGTTATTGATTGCAGTGAATGTTACAGCTGTGCATGGAGCGATTTGCGCACGTGGGGGAATGTGTTATGCTATGCCATGGGGATAAAGTATAGCCTACTTACCACATACTCTGGAGAAACTCTTAAGAGATTTGATCACCAAATAAGGGTTTTATTTTTCTAATAAGAATGAAGCATACTGTACATGGGTGTTAAATAAGAGCTCATTTGTATGGGATGACTAAGGAGCAGAAGTCAGTCATGGTCTGTTGAAGCAAACAGGTCTATTAATCACTCTAATATACGTTTTAATCTCATTTCCGTTATAGTGTTGTCCAAATCAACTACGTGTTACCAGACCAACGGGCCCAAGTTCTTTCATGGCTGAAGGTTTAGGCCACCAGCCTGTTTTGTTCTGCATTCTTTACCAACTGAATCCTGACCCAGACATGTCAGCTATTGTTCTACTTTTCCCTTCTCAATAACATACCGGTATTATGACATGTTTAGAAACTATTTAGGAATGTAATGGGAACAACCAACAGCGATTAGGCCTACATATCATTAATCATTCTCCACTGATAACAGGGTGAGAGAAACAAAAGATCTGGGAGAAGGGAAAGAAGGGAGCTGTACAGGGCCGTGGCGTTTCATATGGCCAATGTTCTCTCATGCCAGAATAGCATGTAAGCCGGCGTTATTACACTTGGGTCCTCTGGTCCGGATTGGCAGAGCTGTCTTCATCCTTGCATATAAATCATTTATGAAACCTGACATTAACAGATGTGGGGTGAGTTCCTGCGGTGAGGTGCCCCCACAGCGTTTTTACTGTTAAACATTCCATTCCCTTCCTACCCAGCGACCTCATTTGAACTCAACAGTGAGTCAAAAAAAGTGAATGGGTAAGTCCCCAGTAGGCACAAAGTGGTTGAATCAACATTGCTTCCACGTAATTTTGATGAAATTATGTTGAACCAATGTGGAATACAGATTGAATTGATGTCTGCGCCCAATGGATTGGCCTAATACTTCAACTTGTTCAATGAGAAGACAGATTGTTGCTCTACTGAACATAACCCTACTGAATTTCGGGGTAGTGGTATGACTGGAAACTATTCACTATTTTCTGTTTGGTAAATACCTCTGCTTCCATGGAGCTTGAAATACAGCAGTCCTATTGTATCTGCTTCTGTCAGTTTGGCGCCAAATGGCATGTTGGAAGGCCAGACCTGGGTTCAAATAGTATGTGTTGTCTTCCAAATACTTTATATGTGCTTGATTGAACCTGTCTGGCTTCTGTTTGGCTGCGTTTACACAGGCAGCCCAATTCTGATATTTTTTCACTAATTGGTCTTTTGACCAATCAGATAAGTTCTGAAATTATCTGATGTGAAAATATCTGATGTGATTGGTTAAAAGACCAATTAGTGTGTAACCATAGCCTTTGCTTTATGCATGGCACTCTCTTCCTCCCAGGCGTTTTGTGTGTCTTCTTCTGTTGTCCCTCTGCCCCCATGGTTACATGACATAATATTTCTGTTTTTACTGGAATACAAGGAGAAGGAGTCTGAAATGGGCATGAATCTTCGTGCAGTAATGTTTAGAGAGAGAATGGTAGTTAATTGATGTCAGTGAGCAGTAGCCTAGGCCAGTGGTTCTGGTTCTGGGTTGTTTTGTTATGAGCTCGCCTGTAGCATCTCAAACAGTAGGAGATCATTATAAACAGCTGTGGGAAAAATTGTGAGAGCTTCAATTAAGTCATATTTAATTTAGTCCCTGGCCACACGCACTCATGTGCAAAAACATGTCAATACCCGTTATTTTTTTGTTGTGTGTGTGAAGAAAATGGCATTGTTTCCTTAATAAAGTCCTATTTTCATGGATCCTATATTCTTATTATTCTTCAGTTTCTTTTTGTTCTTCTTCTTCTCACTGGTATTGGATATTATGACTGTAGAGTCAAAGGAAGTATGTCTACATTCCTTAGTTAATAGCAGCTGACTGTTGATTCAGACGTTAAAATTATTATTCATCAGTTTACTAATTGGTTTTGAAATTGTAATAAATGAAAACCAATTTTTTTTTATGATTGTTTCTAACCAGACAAACATTGCAATAATTGTACATGATTTACAACAGTCCCTAAACAGAAACACATTCTAGTCGAGGACACGAGACCTCCTCACAACGTTAGTATCTAGATCTATGGTTCCTGTTGGGCAGTAGAGCAGAGCAGCAAACATCAGGACTTTACATTGTACCATGCTTGTCAAGTGTCAGTTTGCTGTGAGAAATATCTCAGTCTGGGCGTGGGCTTCTGTGAGACGCACAGACATACAGCCAGTGGGAAAGAGAGGAGACGCTTTATATACCAGCAACTGTCACAGAAGTGTGTGAAGCTTTTACGACCATGCCAGTGGAATGGAGGGGGTAGAAGATCACCTTGAGTGGGGAAGAAGCAGATGGAAGTGTGGTCCTGTGTTCTGGAAGATACTGGGTTCTGGAAGTGTGGTTCTGGATTCTGGAAGTGTGAACCCAGGTTCTAGAAGGTCCTGGGTTCTGGAAGTGTGATCCTGGGTTCTGGAAGTGTGGTTCTGAGTTCTGGAAGGCTGGTTCTGGGTTCTGGAAGGCTGGTTCTGGAAGCCTTGTCCTGGGTTCTGGAAGTGTGATCCTGGGTTCTGGAAGGCCCTGGGTTCTGGAAGTGTGTTTCTGAGTTCTGGAGATACTAGGTTCTGAAACCCTGATAACCCCTGAATTATGGAACAAAGTCTTGAGAGAGCTTTATAATACTTACGGGGAGTTGGTAGCTAACTAATACAGCTCCAATTAGCTCTGCTTATCCTGTTCTATAGGAGTCTTCAGAGAATATACAGTACTATGGCCTCACATGTAGCTATTAGCCAATATCAGATTCACCACCAGTGGAGGGCCAATAGAATAAATACTAGTTGAATAAATCAGAAGTGAACTAGAGGCTCTTTTGTCAGTAGGGGGGGAAGTCTAGTGTTACTTCAGTATGCATACATTAGTCCTCCTGCAGAGTCCCATGCCCGGGTTTTTATTTTTCCATCATATTTTTGCGAGAGTTTTTAGAGCCAGAGCTGAAGCTCCGATAGTGACACACATGGACACACACACTGTTTGTGGTTTTCCTTGTCTCTTCTTCCTTGCTCCTCCACTGTGCACGTCAAACTAAAGGACGTTTCATGTGAACTAAAAATAGTCTATTATCTCAACGTGCACCTTGATTGAGATTTGGAGTGTGCTTTCTCAGATATGGTCCTGTGATAGACCAACGTCCTGCTCAAGGGGTGTACTTGTACATCAAGCTGCCTCACACTACAGAAACAGTAGAACTGTTTTTAGGCCATACGGGCTGTTACGGCACAGACAAGGCTATTTACTTTCTCAGATATGAGTAAGATCTGATTCATTCTCTCAGCTCTCAGCTTGCATTAGTGTCTGAAACAATCCCATTGCCACTCACAGTGCCTTTTATAGCACTTGATTGTCATGTAAATCCCCTTTACAAGAACTGCTGGTGGAATTTCAATGAACAATGTTAACATGGAGTGTAGCCAGTCCAGTTACTAAGCTTGAAATCACATGACTAACACAAGTTACAGTAACTTATAAAGATTATATTGACTATATTTCTTAAGATGATTCAGATTCAGATCAGATTCAGATTGTTTAATAGTCACATGTACAGGGTTGCAGGTGTGATTGCAGGGTACAGTGACAATCTTAGGCTCTGAGCTCCAACATGCAGGACTGAAATAAAATTATGAAAAAGGTAATAAAAACAATAGAAATAGAAATAGCACTTTATAATAATAACAATTGTGGCAGAAATAAATGTCCATTGGGGTGGAGGCAGAGTAAAGTCAGTTGGGGGGGTGGAATGTCCATAGTGGGAGTAGAAGGGGGGGGGCAGCAGGAGAAAGAATGTCCATAGGAGGAGTAGGTAGGTGAGAGGGGGGATGTCCATAGGGGCAGTAGCAGGGGGAGGGGGGAGCAGGTAGCTGACTAGTGGTGGCTATTCAGCAGCCTGATGGTCTGAGGATAGAAGCTATTGGCCAGTCTTTCAGTTTTTGCCATGATGCTCCTGTACTGCCCGCATCTGAGTGATTGAAGTGGGGAGAACAGGGCATGGCTTGGGTGGCTGGGGTCCCTTATGATCTTCTTGAATTTCCTGCAACACCTGGTGTTGTAGGTGTCCTGTAGGGCTGGCAGTGTGCACCCAATCACCCTCTGAAGAGCCTTGCGGTCCGCGGCGATGGAGTTGCCGTACCAGGCTGTGATGCACCCTGACAATATATTCTCGATCGTTCTCCTGTGGAACGCAGTGAGGACCCCCTGGCACAGGCCAAATTTCTTCAGCATCCTGAGGTTGAAGAGTCGGTGTACTGCCTTCTTCACAACGGTGTCTGTGTGGTTAGACCATTTCAGCTTCTCTGAGATGTGTACGCCGAGGTATTTGAAGTTATTGACCGTCTCCTGGCGGCCACGTTGACGAGGCTCGGGCATGCTCAGCCTGAAGTCCACATTCAGCTCCTTTGTTTTGCTAACGTTGAGGGAGAGGTTGTTTACCTGGCACCATGCTGTCAGAGTGCCTACATCCTCCCTGTAGGTTGTCTCATTGTTGTTGGTGATCAGGCCTACTACTGTCGTGTCGGCAGTGAACTTGATGGTGGCGTTGGAACTGTGTGAGGCCACATAGTCGTGGCTATGCAGAGAATACAAGAGGGGACTGAGGATGCACCCTTGTGGGGCCCACGTGTTGAGGATCAGTGTCGAGGAGGTAATGTTGCCTACCTTCACCACCTGGGGGCGGCCTGTCAGGAAGTCCAGGACCCAGTTGCATAGGGAGGAGTTGCGACCCAGGGCTTTGAGCTTTGTAATGAGCTTATAGGGCACTATGGTATTGATAGTTCTTGACAATAAATGTAATTTGTTTATTAAATGAAGTCCTCTATGATTAACATTTTGATTCAAGTCTTTGTCATGTCATTGCCTCAAAGATAATGGCTCCAGTATGAGCTACGGGAACTCATAGATAACACATGTACAAGTTACTGCTACATGACCTGAGACTTCACAACGCAATTATCCCATTGTCTGTTCTCCAGCTGTGTGTGTGTGTGTGTGTGTGTGTGTGTGTGTGTGTGTGTCTGTGTGTGTGTGTGTGTGTGTGTGTGTGTATGTGTATGAGCGAGCGTGTGCATCTGTGTGTGTCTGAATGGAACACACGTCTAAGCCTGTCAATATCTCTCATCCATCCGTGTCAGATCGTTCAAGTGAGAGTTGTGAATCACAGCCTTTTTGTATCTGTCTGGCCCATTGGAGCCAAGAGCATCATATATCAACAGGGATTCATCCATCAGTCACACACACACACACACACACACACACACACACACACACACACACACACACACACACACACACACACACACACACACTCTGCTTCCCCACAACAGACACACTCCTACCAGGAACCATTTCAAATCAAATCAAAGTTTATTTGTCACGTGCGCCAAATACAACAGGTGTAGTAGACCTTACAGTGAAATGCTTACTTACAGGCTCTAACCAATAGTGCAAAAAAGGTATTAGGTGAACAATAGGTAAGTAAAGAAATAAAAACAACAGTAAAAAGACAGTGAAAAACAGTAGCGAGGCTATGTTGAGTAGCGAGGCTATAAACGTAGCGAGGCTACATACAGACACCGGTTAGTCAGGCTGATTGAGGTAGTATGTACATGTAGATATGGTTAAAGTGACTATGCATATATGATGAACAGAGAGTAGCAGTAGCGTAAAAGAGGGGTTGGCAGGTGGTGGGTGGCGGGACACAATGCAGATAGCCCGGTTAGCCAATGTGCGGGAGCACTGGTTGGTCGGCCCAATTGAGGTAGTATGTACATATGCACATGAATGTATAGTTAAAGTGACTGTGCATATATGATAAACAGAGAGTAGCAGCAGCGTAAAAGAGGGGTTGGGGGGGCACACAATGCAAATAGTCTGGGTAGCCATTTGATTACCTGTTCAGGAGTCTTATGGCTTGGGGGTAAAAACTGTTGAGAAGCCTTTTTGTCCTAGACTTGGCACTCCGGTACCGCTTGCCATGCGGTAGTAGGGAGCACAGTCTATGACTGGGGTGGCTGAGGTCTTTGACAATTTTTAGGGCCTTCCTCTGACACCGCCTGGTGTAGAGGTCCTGGATGGCAGGCAGCTTAGCCCCAGTGATGTACTGGGCTGTACGCACTACCCTCTGTAGTGCCTTGCGGTCGGAGGCCGAGCAACTGCCGTACCAGGCAGTGATGCAACCAGTCAGGATGCTCTCAATGTTGCAGCTGTAGAACTTTTTGATGATCTCAGGACCCATGCCAAATCTTTTTAGTTTCCTGAGGGGGAATAGGCTTTGTCGTGCCCTCTTCATGACTGTCTTGATCTGTTTGGACCATTCTAGTTTGTTGGTGATGTGGACACCAAGGAACTTGAAGCTCTCAACCTGCTCCACTACAGCCCCGTCGATGAGAATGGGAGTGTGCTCGGTCCTCCTTTTCCTGTAGTCCACAATCATCTCCTTAGTCTTGGTTACGTTGAGGGATAGGTTGTTATTCTGGCACCACCCGGCCAGGTCTCTGACCTCCTCCCTATAGGCTCCTCCCTATTTCAGGTCTCCACCACCACCCACGTCTGAGGCAGCCAGCAGCCAATACATATTTCCTGAGTGCAAATAAGATATTTGATGGAGGATGCTGCATACTTCGCTAATACCACAAAAGATTAAAGACATAAAAAGCATTTAAAGGAAAACAAAGGAGGGGGTGATTATGATGATAGCTCTGGCTTGGCTTGTCTAGAAAATTTCAGGCTCCTCATTGCTGCCATGTTCAATATTTGACCTACATTCTTTGTTGTGGGAGAGATAAATCTAAATCACATTCTTTGTTGTAGCACACATCTCTTGCTACATCTGTAATGTCTGGTTTTATTTTGTGCAAGGCTGGGGCAAGGTCAACGCTCCAGTTCTGATTTAAGGAGGCTGGGGCTGAGATGCACCATTTCACACCAAAACTGTCAAACCCAGAGACCCTCAGGGACGACAAGAAACACTGTAACACTCTGGAGCCAATATCTGTTTTTGCGGTTTGTACATATTATGCTGGTTTACATGAAAGTTTGTATGCAAGATATGTGTAAAAAATGGCACCAGAATTAATACAAGCCCATCAGCAAGGCAGTGAGCCATTTGATCCAAGTTTGCTTTTACCTTTCTAGGCCTGCAGCTTTATCTCAGTGGGCTAACAAAGTATTTTGATGGTATGCAGAAGATCCGGGTTTCAATCCTTGATCTCACAATAGCATGATTTATATCTACCATTCTCCTCAGTCCTTCTACATAGCATGTTAGCACTAACCTGGTCTGTGCCAGCACTGCTACTAGCAACCAGACCGCTCTTTGACCTACATTCTTTGTTGTGGGAGAGATAAGTCTAAATCACATTCTTGCCCCAAACTCAACATGATAGAGAGACGTTAATGCAAACAGCTTTTAGCCCTTTATGTTGCTGTAGTGTCGCACTTCAATTTACAGGCCAAATGTTGGCCAAATGTTGCGGTCTCTCTCTCTCTCTCTCTCTTTCCTTTTCTCTGAAAGCAATGAATCCGCGGACTCCATGCCCCACCAACGGTTGGCAGTCCGACAGGACTAGGGATATTTTCCCAATGACTAGTGGGACTCATGCCTCCAAAATTAACGACTTTTTTTATTTCAGTTGACAGGCCCACTTCTCCAGGCCCACTTCTCCAGTAACGTGCCTCTTTTTGCCCGCAGGAACTCTGTTTACTTTGTTCGGCAAACCAGCGCTAGTTGAGTTAGAGTCAGTGTTTGTTCATTAAGCATAGTGTAGCAGAGTTAGGGACATTAGCACAAAATCATGATTCTAATAGAGAGATTCTGGGAAAACAAAATTAATCCATGCCATGCTTCCCAGGCCTAGCGTTTAATTGATTGTTTAATTCTTGCAGTGCAGTTTGATGTAATCCACGTTTTTTTGTTGGCATGCAGAGGTTGACTAGGTGCTAGATGCAGGGCTCGATTCCATCCTTTGTACTAAAGAGCTGCACTACAACGCAATATTAATTTAAAGATAATATTCCCACGTTAGCAGAGACTGAATTTACGGTAAACTCACTATAGTGCTGAACTTTAGCAATACGGATTGAATAGAGCCCTAAGTGTCTGGACCTATGTTGGGTCTTTAGGGAGTGTATGGTAATTACCAGTAATAGCGCAAATATACACAACTGGGAGGTCACATACTTTTTTGGGTGCCTCAGGTGACCATAGATTATTGTATTTATCTTTAGGTATAATGTTAACAGGGACTTTTTACATAAAGTAAATGGAAAAGACAAAATATGCTCTGTCACGTCCTGACCAGTAATAGGGATTATTTGTTATTGTAGTTTGGTCAGGACGTGGCAGAGGGTATTTGTTTTATGTGGTTCGGGGGTTATGTGTATGTGGAGGGGTGTTGTATTTATGTGTTCCGGGGTTTTTGGTGTATGTTCTTGTTTTGGTATTCTAGGTTTTTCTAGTTTGTATATTTCTTTGTTGGTCTGTGTAGCTCTCGATCAGGAACAGCTGTTCATCGTTCTTCCTGATTGAGAGTCATATTTAGGGAGCTTGTTTTCACCTGGTTGATTGTGGGTAGTTGTATTTGCACTGCTGTTTGTTTAGCCTGCAAATCTGTTAGCTGTCGGTCTTTGTTTATTGTTTTTTTCCCATGTTCGCTATAATAAATATAATTATGAGCACGCAACCCGCTGCGCCTGGGTCTCTACATTACGACACCCGTTACAGAACTACCCACCAACCACGGACCAAGCAGCGGGGAAAGGAGCAGCAGGAGAAGTATTATATGGACTATCTGGAAACCTGGACATGGGAGGAAATTCTGGACGGGGCTGGACCTTGGCATCAGGCTGGGGAATACCGTCGCCCACTGGAGGAAATAGAGGCAGCCAAGGTGGAACGGTGCCGGTATGAGGCATTGTACGCGCCGATGGGGAAGCACGAGAGGCACCCCCAATAATTGTTTTGGGGGGCACACGGGTAGTTTGGCTGGGCCAAGGGTGAGCCCTAAGCCAGCTCCCCGTGCTTATTATGGGAAGCATTTGGAGCGAAGAGCGCTGGAGTATGCTGTAGTGCGCACGATATCGCCCATGCGCACGCACAGTCCGGTGCGAGCGATCGCAGCCCCTCGCAAGTGCCGTGCTAGAGTAGGCATCCAGCCTGGAAAGAGGATGCCTGCACAGCGCATCTGGCCACCGGTACGCCTCCTAGGCCCAGGCTACCCTACGCCTGCTCTACGCACGGCAACCATCAGGTCTCTGCACAGCCCAGTTCGCCCTGTACCAGCACTCTGCTCGTGCAGGGCTGCTATTACCATCCAGCCAGGACAGGTTGTGCAAGAGGTGCACTCCAGACCTCCATTGCTTACCCATGGCCCGGTGTTGGTGCGTATCCCTAGTCTGGCACGTCCAGTACCAACACCACGCACCAGACCTCCAGTGCGTCAGCCCAGTCCTATTCAGCCTGTTCCCGCTCCTCGCACTAGCCTTAAAGTGCGTGTCTCCAGCCCCACGCACTAGGCTTCCAGTGCGTCAGCTCAGTCTCGAGCTTCCGACGACAGTACTCCGTCCAGAGTGTCCGACGACAGTGCCCCGTCCAGAGTATCCGGCAACAGTGTATAGTCCGGAACCAGTTGAGATGGCCTACAGTCCGGAACCGAGTGAGATGGCCTACAGTCCGGAATCGAGTGAAACGGCCTACAGTCCGGAATCGAGTGAGACGGCCTACAGTCCGGAATCGAGTGAGACGGCCTACAGTCCGGAACCGAGTGAGACGCCTACAGTCCGGAATCGAGTGAGACGGCCCACAGTCCGGAACCGAGTGAGTCTGCCTACAGCCCGGAACCGAGTGAGTCTGCCTACAGTCCGGAACCGAGTGAGTCTGCCTACAGTCCGGAACCGAGTGAGTCTGCCTACAGTCCGGAACCGAGTGAGTCTGCCTACAGCCCGGAACCGAGTGAGTCTGCCTGCAGTCCGGAGCCGAGTGAGTCTGCCTGCAGTCCGGAGCCGAGTGAGTCTGCCTGCAGTCCGGAACCGAGTGAGTCTGCCTGCAGTCCGGAACCGAGTGAGACGGCCTACAGTCCCAGTCCGGAATCGAGTGAGACGGCCTACAGTCCGGAACCGAGTGAGTCTGCCTGCAGTCCGGAACCGAGTGAGTCTGCCTACAGTCCAGAACCAAGTGAGTCTGCCTACAGTCCGGAACCGAGTGAGACGGCCTACAGTCCGGAATCGAGTGAGACGGCCCACAGTCCGGAATCGAGTGAGACGGCCTACAGTCCGGAATTGAGTGAGTCTGCCTACAGTCCGGAGCCGAGTGAGTCTGCCTGCAGTCCGGAGCCGAGTGAGTCTGCCTGCAGTCCGGAGCCGAGTGAGTCTGCCTGCAGTCCGGAACCGAGTGAGTCTGCCTACAGTCTGGAGCGTCCAGAGTCGGCTTACAGTCCGGAGCTCCCAGAGACACTCTACAGCCCTGAGCATTCGGCAGGGGTGGACAGGTTGGGTGGGGGTAGTAGACCTGAGCCTGAGCAACCTCCAGTATAGGTGGGTTGGGGAGGGGGGGTGTAGCACAGGAGCCGTCGTTGACGGCAGCCACCCTCCCTTCCCTCCCTTTAGTTAGGGGTTTGTTTTTTACATTTTTTTTTGTTGAGGTGCATACGGGGTCTGCACCTTTGGGGGGGGAGGGGGGGTAATGTCACGTCCTGACCAGTAATAGGGATTATTTGTTATTGTAGTTTGGTCAGGACGTGGCAGAGGGTATTTGTTTTATGTGGTTCGGGGGTTATGTGTATGTGGAGGGGTGTTGTATTTATGTGTTCCGGGGTTTTTGGTGTATGTTCTTGTTTTGGTATTCTAGGTTTTTCTAGTTTGTATATTTCTTTGTTGGTCTGTGTAGCTCTCGATCAGGAACAGCTGTTCATCGTTGTTCCTGATTGAGAGTCATATTTAGGGAGCTTGTTTTCACCTGGTTGATTGTGGGTAGTTGTATTTGCACTGCTGTTTGTTTAGCCTGCAAATCTGTTAGCTGTCGTTCTTTGTTTATTGTTTTTTTCCCGTGTTCGCTATAATAAATATAATTATGAGCACGCAACCCGCTGCGCCTGGGTCTCTACATTACGACACCCGTTACATGCTCTTTCATTTTGAATGAGATGTTGCCTATTCCTGAGTTCCTGGCTGGTTTGCCTGGGGAAGCATGCACAGATGGTTGTGTGGAGGAGTCTTCATAATCTTGTTTGAGAGCAGTATACTTGCTGAGTTCTATTTTCCAAGGGAAAAAATGTTTCCTCTATTTGGAATCCTCATATTTCCTTCCATGTTATGCTGTGAAGCATCAGCCACACACCAACTACATGTATTTATATCTTGACTGGCTCAGAGAAGAGATGAAGCAGAGAGGGAAGGGGAGGAGAGGAAGAGGGACGGCATGGAAAGGAGCAGCCATGTGGAGAGTCGCGAAGAGAGATAGGAGATGGAAAGCGAGAGAGAAAATGAGAGAGAAAGAGAGAGAGAGAGAGAGAGAGGGGGAGAGAGAGAGATGGAGAGAGAGAGAGAGATGGAGGGAGAGAGAGAGAGAGAGAGAGAGAGAGAGAGAGAGAGAGAGGGGGGAGAGAGAGATGGAGAGAAAAAGAGAGGTGGAGAGCCTGGGGATAAGAGGCTGGAGACAGGTAGGTATTTCACACCACTGTGTCTGAAGGAGAAGAACATCACACAGAGCAGTTTTCCCTTTAAACCTGTTTGGATAAGAGGTTTCCCTTCCCCTTTTCTCCCTCAGTCAGTCTGGGGCCAGGGCTCTCTGTGCGTCCAACATGGTACCCTATTCCCTATATTGTGCACTATGTTTGACGAGGACCCATAGGGCTCTGGTCAAAAGTAGTGCGCTATGTAGGGAATAGGGGACCATTTGGGACTTAGCCCATGGTTCTCTGCTCTTGCTGGCTGCTGTGTCTGTCTCCCTAGCCTGGGCTTGTTTAGACTGACGTTGTGGTGCCAAGGCCCACATCCGTCTTACTGTAGCCGACCTAGCCAAATAGGACACGCACACACATCCACACATATACCCACACCTACACCCACAAACACACACACACACAGGGTTGGGTAGGTTACGTTTCTAAATGTAATCCGTTACGGTTACTAGTGACTTGTACAAAATTGTAATCAATAATGTAATTTTTGTATTACCCAAACTCAGTAACGTAATCGGATTACTTTCATTAACATTTGGCTTACTTTCTTCTGAAGAGGCATTAGAAGAAGACAAAAAGGATCCATCAAAGACAAACTTAAACTTGTGCCTTTTTTCAATGCTGAATTGAGCATGCAATCATGCTATAGCAAGCATGCTATTCTGAATTTATAAATAATCATCTAGTTTTTCAGAAGTATCTGTAATCTGATTACAATATTTTTCTACGGTAATGTAACTGATTACAGTAATCAGTTACTCCCCAACCCTGCACACACACTGGAAACCGGCTCATCTGCTCTGTCTAGTGTTAGGGTCAAAATGAATGTGGACATGAAGCCAGGTTTAGGGTTAGAGTTGAGGCTAAGGTTAGGGTCAAAATGAATGTGGACATGAAGCTAGGGTTAGGGTTGTGGTTGTGGTTGAGGCTAAGGTTAGGGTCAAAATGAATGTGGACATGAAGCCAGGTTTAGGGTTAGAGTTGAGGCTAAGGTTAGGGTCAAAATGAATGTGGACATGAAGCTAGGGTTAGGGTTGTGGTTGTGGTTGAGGCTAAGGCTAGGGTCAAAATGATTGTAGACATGAAGCCAGGGTTGTGGTTGAGGCTAAGGCTAGGGTCAAAATGATTGTAGACATGAAGCCAGGGTTGTGGTTGAGGCTAAGGTTAGGGTTGAAATGGATGTGGACATGAAGCTAGGGTCAGTCATTTGCTCAAAGGACTCTAAATTACAGCCAGATATGAGAACCCATTTCAAACAGAATGTATAAATAAATATTTTGGTGACTTCAAATGGTGCTCCAAACCTCTCTAAAGAACCACCAGGAAAACTCTCTGGGCCCGGAGCCAGGACCTTGCGGCCGACCCATACCCAGGCTGTGGTGCATGCCACGTGGGCTTATTCAGTGGGCCTCAGCCCTAAGGGCCCAGACACAAAACCACAAATATAGCTTTTTAACCTGGGATGGGGCTGGAGAAATATAACCCCTCTCGTCAAAAGCGGCAGAGTGTATCAAAGAGAAGGCCTTTATTCTCCCTTATATCAATCCATTCCCTTTATCTCCTTCCCCTTTTATGAGTTAACCCATACGTCTCCTTGATCTCAACACACCTCATGGACAGATGGTACAGCATGCATTTTACATATGCTCTTATCCAGAGCAAATTACAGGAGCATTGAGGGTTATGTGTCATGCTCAAGGGCACATCAGCAGATTTTTCACCTAGTCGGCTCAGGAATTCAACCCAGCGACCTTTCAGTCATTGGCACAACACTCTTAACCGTTAGGCTACCTACCGTCCTGCAGACTCCTCAGACTCCTGCAGACGTCTCAGTAGTTAAGCCCCCACTGTTCCACCCCTCCACCCATCCTTTAGTGTTATCAATTTATAACATTTTTGACCTGCGTTTTTCTGGATTTTTTTGTTGTTATTCTGTCTCTCACTGTTCAAATAAACCTACCATTAAAATGATAGACTGATCATTTCTTTGTCAGTGGGCAAACGTACAAAATCAGCAGGGGATCAAATACTTTTTTCCCCTCACTGTACTGTAGAATAGAATAGAATAGAATGTGCTGTTTGGCTGTTAGTTAGGGTTTTTCAAGGTCCACTTTTGTTTTTTCATTGAGGATATGCTGCTACTATGCCACAGAGTGCATGAGTAAGTCATTCTGTGTTATTATACTAGTGATGTGTAACGAAAGCCTGAGCAGCAACGTGACAAGAAAAAACATCTGAATCCCATTTGCTGCCGTGCATTCCATGGAACACAATTGCTTGTGCAAATGGATGTATAATTTTGTGACTGCATAATTCTCTTTTAAATGGTTACGTTGTTTTTTATTAGCATTGAACTTGACAATGATTTGTGTGCATGCGTGTGTGTGTGTGTTTGTCTGATCTTGGAGCGAAGACCTCTTCAAACATTTCTTTGTTAGAATTTTCACAGCAAGGTCAGATAAGGAGCTTCTCTCTCAGAGATATTGTTTATTGCAGTGGCGGCCCGCCCATTAAGGCGTTAGGGGCGGCGCCTCACTTGTGATTGGTGTGTACATTTTCCTGTTTCAAAAATATATTGTTCAAAACAAGCTGTTCAGTTACTTACTACTCTGCCTCTCAGTGACTCTGCAAGCAGCAGTAAGCCGTGTGAACATTGCTTGAATTGTTTTGCCAGTTATTTGCTATGGGGGGGGACTGCCCCAATGAAATCGCTAGATTTTGTAGCATAAATTATAACAGCACAAAGTAAATGGACTGTGCTTGGGGGCTCAAATCAGAACTTCTGCTCTAATCTCTTTCTCAATAAAACTCTCACGCCAGTAGGCTTATATCCACACGTGAGATGAGATCTGCTATATCAGGTACAGATGGCGCGAAAGCAAAAAGCTAATTTTAATTAACTTGTAAATAAATAATCATAACAGTCATGGCAGCCTGAGACCTGATAAACTGGACATCTACATGCAACAAGAGTTAAAGGACAGAGGGATACACTAGCTAGAACCTTCGAATCGCGGATCTGATAGGACAAAAATGCATGACTGTGGCTGGCCAATTTTATTGTTTCCCCCCATGGTGTTCATCAGGTTCTACTGTAGGTGACAGGACAACATGTTATGTGGACTAAAACAGCATAAAACAGCGTGTATCACAAAATAATTATCAAATGAATTAGCCAGCTACAGTAATTTTGAGAAACATTGAGAGATAGTTAGCTAGATTCTTTTGTCAAATTAACCAGTTATCTACCTATGATAAGCAGCTATCTACAGTGCAGTCGGAATGTATTCAGATCCCTTCATTTTTTTAAATTTCACAACCTTATTCTAAAATGGATAAAATTGTTTTTTCCCCCATCAATCTACACACAATACCCCATAATGACAAAGCAAAACATTTGCAAATGTATTACAAATAAAAAATGGAAATATCACATTTACAAAAGTATTCAGACCCTTTACTCAGTACTTTGATGAAGCACCTTTGGCAGCGATTACAGCCTTGAATCTTCTTGGGTATGATGCTACAAGCTTGGCACACTTGCATTTGGTGAGTTTCTCCCATTCTTTTATGCAGATCCTCTCAAGCTCTGTCATGTTGGATCGGGTTCAAGTCCAGACTCTGGCTGGGCCACTCAATGACATTCAGAGACTTGTTCCGAAGCTTCTCCTGAGTTGTTTTAGCTGTGTGCTTAGGGTCGTTGTCTTGTTGGAAGGTGAACCTTCGCCCCAGGCTGATGTCCTAAGTGCTCTGGAGCAGGTTTTCATCAAGGATCTCTCTGTACTTTGCTCCGTTCATCTCCGCCTCGATCCTGACTAGTCTCCCAGTCCCTGCCGCTGAAAAACATCCCCACAGCATGATGCTGCCACCAACATGCTTCACCGTAAGGATGGTATTGGCCAGGTGATGAGCGGTGCCTGGTTTCCTCCAGATGTGACGCTTGGCATTCAGGCCAAAGAGTTCAATCTTGGTTTCATCAGACCAGAGAATCATGTGCCCTTTACTGAGGAGTGGCTTCCGTCTGCCCACTCTACCATAAAAGCCTGATTGGTGGAGTGCTGCAGAGATGGTTGTCCTTCTGGAAGGTTCTCTCATCTCCACAGAGGAACTCTGAAGCTCTGTCAGAGTGACCATCAGGTTTTTGGTCACCTGACCAAGACCCTTCTCTGTAGGAAGAGTCTTGGTGGTTCCAAACTTCTTCCATTTAAGAATGATGAAGGCAACTGTGTTCTTGGGGACTTGACATGCACTGTCAACTGTCAGACCTTATATAGACAGGTTTGTACCTTTCCAAATCATATCCAATCAATTTAATTTATCACAGGTGGACTCCAATCAAGTTGTAGAAACATCTCAAGGATGATCAATCGAAACAGGATGCACCTGAGCTCAATTTTGAGTCTCATAGCAAAGGCTCTGAATACTTATGTAAATAAGGTATTTCAGTTTTTTATTTGTAATACATTTGTAAAAATGTCTAAAAACCTGTTTATGGGTTATTGTGTATAGACAGATGAGGAAAATAAATAAGTTAATCAATTTTAGAATAAGGCTGTATCATAACAAAATGTGGAAAAAGTGAAGGGGGCTGAATACTTTCCAAATGCACTGTAGCTATGGCTTGCTGGTAGCTTGCTGGCTTGTTAACTCCCATGCCAATTTCAAGTCTTTCTGAACTAATATCTGACTTATATGCACTAGCCAAGTGATCATGCTTTGTGACATTATGTTAGCTAGCTATCTTCAGTCAGATAATGTGTTTTCACTTATTGCATCTGCATGCTTGTTGCATTCTCCCCGGTGCACTCGTTCGTTCGTGAGCTGCCTGCTCATTCTAAATAGTATAATCCAATCTGTTCAAAACTGTGAAAGCATGTTTTGACATGCAACAGTGAAATAAGTGTATTTATGCTGTTGTTCAAATGCACAGATCGTTTTATATATCTTCTCAATGAAACTACCAGTAGTTCAAAACTTGGCATCATATTTCTGTCATGTTGCTTTGTTGACAACTCCAACCCCCCAACCCCCTGCGTCAATGTCATTTCATGGAATGTGAAAGGAGTTAACTAACCTGCTAAAATGTCCCATTTAGCATCCAGCGTGGGACAAAAACCTTTCTATCAATATTGACTGCCACATTTAGAGCTTTTAACAGGTTCCAAGTTTGGGAAATGGTTTACATAATAGCTTTGAAATGATAGCTTTCAATCTCGTCTTTGTAGAAGATAGATTCATATTTCGGGGCTATATTGTTTTTGTTATATTTTCTCTTAATACTACTTAAATTATTTGATATATTCATTAAATAATGAATCAATTTAATTTAAAATATAAACACGTTTTCATTTTCTTCCATAATTGTCATTATCTCAATGAAAAAGACATGGTGTACAAACAATTTATTTATGAAACAAGATAATTTATTTTAAGTGATACACTAACAAAAAATGGTTTGTGGACAATGTAGATCTAACAACAAAGGAAAAGCTGAAAAATTGACATTTATGCATTGCAAAATCCCTCACAAAATACAACAAAGCTAGTTACTAAGAACGAAAAACAAAAATCGACAACAATTAACGCTATACAGACTAACAACAACCAAAAAGCTATACATTGCAAATATCCTTGATTCATATAAGTCAACCAAAAGTTACAAGAAACCTTTTTACTAGATTTTTGATAGATTCTAGAATGGCCTTCATCTGGTTAATTTTTTCACTCATTCAAAACAGAAAGTTCTTTCCTCATCCATCTGTGAACAACACATTACATTTACATGAAGTCAAATGCTCCCTGTCACACCAGGCATACACACTCAAACCTCAGACCATCAGTTGTCAAGGCCAAGGATGCTGTGAACTGTTAACATAATAATCACTGTTGCTCTCTCACACGTACTACTACTACATCTAACCCCATACAGTGGGGGAAAAAGTATTTGATCCCCTGCTGATTTTGTACGTTTGCCCACTTACAAAGAAATGATCAGTCTATCATTTTAATGGTAGGTTTATTTGAACAGTGAGAGACAGAATAACAACCAAAAAATCCAGAAAAACGCATGTCAAAAATGTTATAAAATGATTTGCATTTTAACGAGGGAAATAAGTATTTGACCCCTCTGCAAAACATGACTTAGTACTTGGTGGCAAAACCCTTGTTGGCAATCACAGAGGTCAGACGTTTCTTGTAGTTAGCCAACAGGTTTGCACACATCTCAGGAGGGATTTTGTCCCACTCCTCTTTGCAGATCTTCTCTAAGTCATTAAGGTTTCGAGGCTGACGTTTGGCAACTCGAACCTTCAGCTCCATCCACAGATTTTTTATGGGATTAAGGTCTGGAGACTGGCTAGGCCAATCCAGAACCTTAATGTGCTTCTTCTTGAGCCACTCCTTTGTTGCCTTGGCCGTGTGTTTTGGGTCATTGTCATGCTGGAATACCCATCCGCGATCCATTTTCAATGCCCTGGCTGAGGGAAGGAGGTTCTCACCCAAGATTTGACAGTACATGGCCCCGTTCATCTTCCCTTTGATGCGGTGAAGTTGTCCTGTTCCCTTAGCAGAAAAACACCCCCAAAGCATAATGTTTCCACCTCCATGTTTGACGGTGGAGATGGTGTTCTTGGGGTCATAGGCAGCATTCCTCCTCCTCCAAACACGGCGAGTTGAGTTGATGTCAAAGAGCTCCATTTTGGTCTCATCTGACCACAACACTTTCACCAGTTGTCCTCTGAGTCATTCAGATGTTCATTGGCAGACTTCAGACGGGCCTGTATATGTATTCTTGAGCAGGGGGACCTTGCGGGCGCTGCAGGATTTCAGTCCTTCACGGCGTAGTGTGTTGCCAATTGTTTTCTTGGTGACTATGGTCCCAGCTGCCTTGTGATCATTGACAAGATCCTCCTGTGTAGTTCTGGGCTGATTCCTCACTGATGTCATGATCATTGCAACTCAACGAGGTGAGATCTTGCATGGAGCCCCAGGCCGAGGGATATTGACAGTTCTTTTGTGTTTCTTCCATTTGCGAATAATCGCACCAACTGTTGTCACCTTCTCACCAAGCTGCTTGGCGATGGTCTTGTAGCCCATTCCAGCCTTGTGTAGGTCTACAATCTTCACCCTGACATCCTTGGAGAGCTCTTTGGTCTTGGCCATGGTGGAGAGTTTGGAATCTGATTGATTGATTGCTTCTGTGGACAGATGTCTTTTGTTACAGGTAACAAGCTGCGGTTAGGAGCACTCGCTTTAAGAGTGTGCTCCTAATCTCAGCTCGTTACCTGTATAAAAGACACCTGGGAGCCACAAATCTTTCTGATTGACAGGGGGTCAAATACTTATTTCCCTCATTAAAATGCAAATCAATTTATAACATTTTTGACATACGTTTTTCTGGATATTTTTGTTGTTATTCTGTCTCTCACTGTTCATATAAACCTACCATTAAAATGATAGACTGATAATTTCTTTGTCAGTTGGCAAACGTACAAAATCAGCAGGGGATCAAATACTTTTTTCCCCCACTGTACATGACACTCCTACCATTACATCAATGTTTCACTCTTACATCATCTTCACTTCCTCAACACTTAAGGCTGTGTTCCAATGTCCATACTAGCATACTACTTAGAATGCATGCACAATATACTATTGCTTCATTGTAAGGGGTATGCTAGAAGGACATTGGAATAGAATATTACAACTAACCCAAAATATAGCTACTACAACTTCTCTTAAAACCACTGCATTGTTTTGTATATTTTATCTGAGTGATTATAGGGCCTATCTTGAGCATTTGGCTAACATATCCATCAAGTACACTGAACAAAAATATAAACGCAAAATGTAAAGTGGGTCCCATGCTTCATGAGCTGAAATAAAAGGTCCCAGAAACTTTTCATATGCACAAAAAGCTTATTTCTCTCAAATTGTGTGCACGAATTTGTTTATATCCCTGTTAGTGAGCATTTCTACTTTGCCAAGATAATCCATCCACCTGACAGGTGTGGCATATCAAGAAGCTGATTCAACAGCATGTTCATTACACAGGTGCACCTTGTGCTGGGGACAATAAAAGGCCACTCTAAAATGGGCAGTTTTGTCACAACACAATGCCACAGATGTCTCAAGTTTTTGAGGGAGTGTGCAGTTGGGATGCTGACTGCAGGAATGTCCACCAGAGCTGTTGCCAGAGAATTTAATGTTAATTTCTCTACCATAAGCCACCTCCAACGTCATTTTAGAGAATTTTGCAATATGTCAAACCGGCCTTACAACCGCAGACAACGTGTATGGCGTTGTGTGGGTGAGCGGTTTGCTGATGCCAACATTGTGAACAGAGTGCCCAGTGGTGGTGGTGGGGTTATGTTACGGCAGGCATAAGCTACGGACAACGAACACAATTGCATTTTGTCGATGGCAATTTGAATGCACAAGTATACTGTGACAAGATCCTGAGGCCCACTGTGAGGCCCATTTTTTTAAGGTATCTTTGACCAACAGATTCATATCTGTATTCCCAGTCATGTGAAATCCATAGATTAGGGCCTAATGAAATTATTTCAATTAACTGATTTTCTCATATAAACTGTAACTCAGTAAAATCAATAAAATTGTTGCATGTTGTGTTTATTTTAATTTTTGTTCAGTATAACACATGGCATAACACTGTATAGTACACAAAGTTTGTGATAGTGTATTTTTATCTTGATGTTTGAGAAATTTTGATGTTGATATCCAACAATCTTCAATTGTGAAATTTCGTCAGTGTAAACAAATAAATAAATTATTTACAATCTCTAACAAAAAAGCAAACAAACAAAACAAACAAACCAGCAAGACATAAACTCGTGATAATAATTTACAGAAGAAATTATAATACAAACTTAGTATAAACATCTTCATCCCAAAGTACTTTAAAATGCTATAAGACGGTCTCACGGTCAACCTTTTTAGAGTTTGACAAACATTTTAAATGAGCAACTGAAGACCCTTTTAACAAAACTGCATTCCGGGTGGTATAAGAAACAATACAAAAAATAAGAACTTTGTTCAACTTAGCGACGTACATCAGTGTGCTTTGGTATTGATTAAGAGTTTGGTGGATATTTGGCAGTTAATATTAAAATTGATCCAATTTTTCACTGCAGGGCTGAAACTGCTGAGGTCAATACAGAGACCTTTAGTTGCTAAGCAACCTGGACGCCTTTACTGTACATTGTACTTAGCTTCAAGTTGATCTCTTTTCCAGCACAAACAATATCAATATTTATTGAGTAACAAGAATTTTATATTTACTTTTGTTAATGTAAAGCTGTAGAAAGTTCGGAAAAAATCGGAGTAAAGCACATAAGTGGTTGTACAAATAATCCCTATAATATGTTGTCAACATCGGTTACTTAGTTTTTATCATTGCCAAGACCTTTTTCGTTTGTCCACAAGGCCTTTTTCATTTGTCATCGGTTTTCATTTGTCAAGGATATGTCTTTTCACATAAGGCACTCAGAAAAACTGGAAAAGGCCTCGGCTGCCCTTTCAATGGAAAGTTAGAGGCAAAAATACTTTGGTGGGGCGAAGCTGAAGCTGAAGCTCCATTTCATTGGTTGAAATGACGAATGATTCAGCAAAAGGCTGATGATCAGGTTATGAGGTTTAGTGTCTTTAGCCATTTGAAGTTTTCACATCCAACGCTGTTCAGTTATCTAGTGAAAATAGGAGAAAAAGTATGATTATTTATTCTAAGCACATTTATAACAAAAAAGCTAAGGAATAACAGCATATCCAGAGTCATACAGTATATAGAGTAATCTATACAGCCGTATACATACACAATATGGTATGGGAATATAGCCAACAATACAGCAACCGGTGGAGCATTGTGTTTATCATACAGTAAAGCGTGAACAAGCAATGTTCTCGAACTTGAGATCAAAGTAGCACCTGAAACCCTTTAAGACCACACACCAGACCTCTCAGACAGTGTCACACACACACACCACACACACACACACACACAGACGCACACACACCGAACCATCTGAACCACACAACCAAACACATACAGTATGCACACAACATAGTCTAAGGGCTCTATTACATCCATATAGCCGAAATTCAGCGTTACAGCGTGATTTACATTTAAAGGCAATGTTCCCGCGTCAACGGATATTTCTATTGCGTAATCTGCAACGCTTCAGCGATCCAGACTGAACAGAGCCCTAAGTGTCTAGGTCATTGGAACCAGGCAAGGTGACAAGCAGAAACAAAAGCGTGACTTCTGTTTTTTTTTTATACAGCCGACACAAAACAGATACCCCTTTATGATTGTTACCTGATGGACAACACAGTTGGAAACTCCAGCTTATCTGAGTATTGGAAAAGATTTAGAAGGTTTTAAAAACACTTTTTTTACCCCTTCATCTGCATTTTGTCTCCCAAAAAGGAGAGATCTCTTCCACAATTACCAACCAACCATATTTTTCACAAACCATGGACTGTACTAGCCTGGTCCCAGATCTGTTTGTGCCATCTTGCCAACTCCTATGATCATTGGCGTGACACCATAGGAGTAAGCAAGACAGCACAAACAAATCTGGGACCAAACTAGAATGGTGCTGCTAGCTACATGACTCACCTCTACACTCATATTTGAGATCAGAGAAGAAGACCAGTTCCTGGGAGAAGACAAACAGGCCTAACCGTCCTCCAGCAAACGTCTTGTCGTACACTGGTCCTGAGTCTGCCAAGATATGTTTCCCTTCATAGACCACAACCCTACAAAACACAACAAGACAATACATGAATGATTGAAACTGAGTGGAGTGCTGGAGTGCTGTACATTTGTACAAAGCACACTATGGACAAAACACCCTGGTTAACAGCTTAAGCTATAGTATATTATCATAAAAGTATTTTCAGACTGTTACTGAGGAAAGTGCGATGGGTGTGATTGGCTGGATTCAATCCCAGGTCTCCTACATACCACGAGACTGTGTTAGCCCACTGAGCTAAAGCCTAGGCATTAGGCTAGACCTGCTCACCTGATGAATCCAGTCTTAGGTCTGTGGATGAGGTGCCACCTGTAGGCTGTGTAATCCTTCCAGCCAATGTTCTTTGGGTCGTGCCACAGAGTGCGCACCTGTGGACAACAGATAAGGAAAAAATGTAATTATTGAAGATCTATGATTTATGATCACTTTATAAATTTCACTGGCTGATTAAGAGATTGCTTAATAGAGGGTGTGGCTAAACCAGAGAAACCATATTATTTTTTGGCTCTACGAAATGATATATTGGATCTTAGCACACCTGATTTTTTGTGTTGCCTGTGTGCCACAGGGCATTTCTCAGGTTCTCCCCTGTGCCCGTAGTTGAGTTGACCACCTTGAGGGAGACACCAGAGATACCAAAGGCCTTGGAGGGTTTGTCTTCCCAGTAGGTCTGAGTGATCTGCTTCCACATCACCACATAGAAGCGGCCGCTCGACTGGTAGCCGAACACAAAGCCAGCGTAGTCGTCATCCCGGTCCGTGTTCACGTAGAACGTACCACTGAAGTCCACCGCGTTGAACTCATCAAAGCCTAGGACGGTAGAACAGAAAAAGTGAAAACCTAGGATGGTTGGTGGGACAAATACATTTGAATAATACTTCTGCTCCTCATGATATTTATAGATCATGGAAATAGTTGGACATCTTGCATATGGTAACATATCAGATCTAAATTATCATACAACTGTATAGGGTTGCAAATCTCCTGAAATCCAGATTGCGGATTCCTGGAATCAGGAGGGAATAAGCTGGGAAGGAATCTGGGATTTCTGAAAAATCTGGCAAAAGGGAAAGTGTATTTAATTTTGCTACCCTACAAGGGAATATATGAAAGTATCTGAGGTAAGGTTGTCCTGCTCTACTCGCCCACTGCGATGATAGGGTCAGAGTTGACATTCTGCACATCTCTAAACTGTAGTGAATCAAATATCTCTAATCTATTGCTAATATTTCTATCTGTTTCACGGCAGTATAGGGACTACATATTGAGGTTATATCCTACTCACCAACAGCGATGCCAGGGTCAGAGTTGACGGTCTGTACCAGCTCCTTGCCCTGATGTCTAACCACCCAGTTGGGGTCGATCTGCGCTGTTCCCTTGGGGTCCAGGTGCACCATCTGAAACTTCCGGAAGTTGGTGACGCTGACGGCGTTGTTCTCAGGACACACGTCAAGGAAGTCCGGGATGTTGTCGTTGTCAAAGTCGTCTTTGCAGGCGTCGCCTCTACCGTCGCCTGTTGATAGAAGAATGGAAGATGCTGGGTTAAAATACAGAGGCCTATTGTGAGAACTTTGATAAAGACAATGGTCTTTATTTTTTTTATGTAACCAGGCAAGTCAGTTAAGAACAAATTCTTATTTACAATGACCGGCCAAACCCAGAAGACGATGGGCCAATTGTGCACCGCCCTATGGGACACCCAATCACGGCCGGTTGGAATACAGCCTGAATTCGAACCAGGGTGTCTGTAGTGACGCCTCAAGCACTGAGATGCAGTGCCTTAGACCACTGTGTCACTTGCTGCGCCGAAACGTGTCACCTTTTTTAATGAATAAAAGAGCACCATAAATTCATAATATATGGTTGTTGCTCTCCTATACCTCTTTACGATTGGTGAAAACTATCCATGGCGACTACAGTAGGCCTATATAACTCCCTAGTCTCCACACTAGCAATAATGTTGCAACATTCCTACCACAGGGAAGGCAGACGTTTCACTCACTCTACCAAGGTTTCATAAAAATATTTTAATATGTCCGCCAAGTCCAATAAGGAGTCTCAGCCATCTGCATGCCGTGACAACTTCTACTGAAACATGTAACTATCTCAGAGGCCATCGTCTATTAGAAACAGACTCATAATACAGAGAAAAGGGAAGTTGCCAGAGAGCTGTAAAGCCTGTTTTCTCCACTTTCTCCTCTACTCTTCTATAATTGCACAGGGGGCTGACTTGATTCTATCAAATAAACACCTTCTGATGAGGTGTTAAGAGGGTAAAGGGATCTGGCTCTAGGATTTGTCTTTGAGAAGTATCTCATTCTCTTTCTCCCTCTCCCTCTCTCTTTCTCCATCGCTCTCTCTCTCGCTCTCTAGTTCCCTCTCTCTCCCTCTGTCTTCCCTACCTCTCCCCGTCTCCACACAGCCTGCTTCTAGTTAAAGCCAGTTACACAAACTTCAGGTAACCCTGCATGATGAAATTGAAATTGGGCACTGTGGATTAGCACAGATGCCCCCTTCGGAAATAAAACTTTGTGGCCTGGCGGCTGGGTGGCTGGCGGATGATGCCCTCATGGGTTCCGCACGATAAAGTCACACGCTAATGACGTCATCAACCCTAACCCAGAAATACCCCTTGTTGTTAACTCCTTAATGTCTGACACACCATACTTGCACAATAAAACTGCGGGAGCATTCAACAATTCAACAGTGTACAGATATCTATATTTCTTTCATCAGTTAACTTTTTGTACCCTACACCTGCAAGTTCCTGGATATGCGTACACTACTTCTAAACCGCCCACCATACTCCACATTTTGTAGAGAGAGAGGGAAATGGAACAAGGCATATTGAACTGTAAATATATGAATGAAAAGGTGGTTAAGAGGTAAAAGGCACCCCATGTGTTTTTTATGGTGGGCAGATGCAGAAAAACGTTATTCCTATATCATACACAACCGCTGTTATAGTAGTAGCTATAGTTTACAGGACAATGGGACATGGCATGTTGACCTATATCTATAAAGATGAGTTTGAAAAGGAGGGTGGACAGGTGCAGGGAAGCCTCAATGGAAGATTTCTGTATCACAAGCAACCCTCTGTGTGATGTTAGTATCTATGGTAGTGTATACAGGGCTATTACAGAAGTCACAAATCAAATTACTGGATACTAATTCCTCCTCAGGCAGCTACAGTTGCAGCATTCTTCATGGGCGTGCGGGTATTCAACATGCTGATGCATGGTGTGTGTATGTCTGTGTGTGTGTGTTTTCCACTTACCATCAGAGTCCAGTTGATCTTTGTTGGGTGTCAATCTACAGTTGTCCCTATCGTCAGGGATACCGTCATTGTCATCGTCGAAGTCACAGGCGTCCCCCTTGCCGTCCTTATCGTGGTCTGCCTGGTTGGAGTTGGCGACGTAAGGACAGTTGTCCAGGTTATTCTGGTGACCGTCTTCATCGATATCTTGGTTGTTGTCACACTGGTCTCCTACAAGGTCATTGTCTGTGTCAGCCTGTTATAGAGGAGAGGAGAGGACAGGAAAGGACAGGACAGAAGTGTTACAGTGGCCAGTATGATAAAAAAAATCAAACTTTTCCCAAAACTTTTCCAAATGTTTTCCAGAAATCCCGGTTGCAAGATTCCCAGATTGAGGAATAAGAAGGGAGGTCATCCAAATCCTCCAACTGGGAATGTTTGGAAAACCTGGGAATTTGGGGAGCGTTTCTGGAATTTTGAAACCCTGATAGCGACGTTGTCGTTTTTGTAATTACACAAAAGGCAAAGTGACTGTTCTTTATTCCCACCTGGTCAGGGTTGTGTAGCAGAGGACAGTTGTCACACTGGTCACCGACTCCATCCATGTCAGTGTCCTTCTGGTCATTGTTGTACAAGTACGGGCAGTTGTCTTGCTCGTTTAGGATTTCTAAAGGAAAAGGGAAATGGACATTAAACAACATGCAGCAGTAATATCATGTGTGCAGGACATATCTGTAGTCATAATCCTAGATATTTGCTTGCCTGTGCTTGCATGTGGCATTTCGCGTTCCGTGCCATAGAAGTAGCTAATGCTGATCAATCACTTCATAGTTGAGGGCGGAAAGATTAATCACAAAACCGTGCTAGCTAGTCATTCCTTTGCGGGATACTATCCTGCAATAATCCATAAAATATTGTCTGAGTATCCATTAAGTATCCAACTACTGTCAATAGCAATACAAATGAATGACTTTGAAATAATATATTACACGGAAAATAAAAGTTGAAGGAGCCTTTCCCTGTTCTCACTTAATATCACTATAATACAGCAATGTATCATGTTTAGTAACATGGTAAGGAAAAGCTGGTACCATCTCCATCAATGTCGACAGCACAGGCATCTCCTTCCCCGTTGTGGTCCGTGTCGATCTGGGCAGGGTTGTGTTCGTAGGGGCAGTTGTCACAACGATCCCCCACATCATCCTTATCAAAGTCAAACTGTCTGGGGTTGTACATTAGAGGACAATTGTCCTGAGGAGAGAGAGAGCATCAAGTCAAACTGTCTGGTGTTGTACAGGAGAGGACAGTTGTCCTGAGGAGAGAGAGAGCATCAAGTCAAACTGTCTGGCGTTGTACAGGAGAGGACAGTTGTCCTGAGGAGAGAGAGAGCATCAAGTCAAACTGTCTGCCGTTGTACAGGAGAGGACAGTTGTCCTGAGGAGAGAGAGAGCATCAAGTCAAACTGTCTGCCGTTGTACAGGAGAGGACAGTTGTCCTGAGGAGAGAGAGAGCATCAAGTCAAACTGTCTGCCGTTGTACAGGAGAGGACAGTTGTCCTGAGGAGAGAGAGAGCATCAAGTCAAACTGTCTGCCGTTGTACAGGAGAGGACAGTTGTCCTGAGGAGAGAGAGAGCATCAAGTCAAACTGTCTGGCGTTGTACAGGAGAGGACAGTTGTCCTGAGAGAGAGAGAGAGCAGCGAAATGGGAATGATTAGAGCGTCCGTTTTCTTGGAGAGGGCATTTGATTCCCTATTGAATTAATCTAAATACCCTGATGAAGGCATTTGCAGAAAAATGTGTTGGTTTTAACAATCAAACATTGACCTTTGAAGCAAACTTCCATTGTCCGACAATCTTAAAATAAAGGGTTCCAAAACGATTCTTCGGCTCTCACCATAGGATAACTACACTGCTCAAAAAAATAAAGGGAACACTTAAACAACACAATGTAACTCCAAGTCAATCACACTTCTGTGAAATCAAACTGTCCACTTAGGAAGCAACACTGATTGACAATAAATTTCAAATGCTGTTGTGCAAATGGAATAGACAACAGGTGGAAATTATAGGCAATTAGCAAGACACCCCCAATAAAGGAGTGGCTCTGCAGGTGGGGACCACAGACCACTTATCAGTTCTTATGCTTCCTGGCTGATGTTTTGGTCACTTTTGAATGCTGGCGGTGCTTTCACTCTAGTGGTAGCATGAGACGGAGTCTACAACCCACACAAGTGGCTCAGGTAGTGCAGCTCATCCAGGATGGCACATCAATGCGAGCTGTGGCAAGAAGGTTTGCTGTGTCTGTCAGCGTAGTGTCCAGAGCATGGAGGCGCTACCAGGAGACAGGCCAGTACATCAGGAGACATGGAGGAGGCCGTAGGAGGGCAACAACCCAGCAGCAGGACCACTACCTCCGCCTTTGTGCAAGGAGGAGCAGGAGAAGCACTGCCAGAGCCCTGCAAAATGACCTCCAGCAGGCCACAAATGTGCATGTGTCTGCTCAAACGGTCAGAAACAGACTCCATGAGGGTGGTATGAGGGCCCGTCGTCCACAGGTGGGTGTTGTGCTTACAGCCCAACACCGTGCAGGACGTTTGGCATTTGCCAGAGAACACCAAGATTGGCAAATTCGCCACTGGCGCCCTGTGCTCTTCACAGATGAAAGCAGGTTCACACTGAGCACGTGACAGACGTGACAGAGTCTGGAGACGCCGTGGAGAACGTTCTGCTGCCTTCAACATCCTCCAGCATGACCGGTTTGGCGGTGGGTCAGTCATGGTGTGGGGTGGCATTTCTTTGGGGGGCCGCACAGCCCTCCATGTGCTCGCCAGATGTAGCCTGACTGCCATTAGGTACCGAGATGAGATCCTCAGACCCCTTGTGAGACCATATGCTGGTGCGGTTGGCCCTGGGTTCCTCCTAATGCAAGACAATGCTAGACCTCATGTGGCTAGAGTGTGTCAGCAGTTCCTGCAAGAGGAGGGCATTGATGCTATGGACTGGCCCGCCCGTTCCCCAGACCTGAATCCAATTGAGCACATCTGGGACATCATGTCTCGCTCCATCCACCAACGCCACGTTGCACCACAGACTGTCCAGGAGTTGGTGGATGCTTTAGTCCAGGTCTGGGAGGAGATCCTTCAGGAGACCATCCGCCACCTCATCAGGAGCATGCCCAGGCGTTGTAGGGAGGTCATACAGGCACGTGGAGGCCACACACACTACTGAGCCTCATTTTTACTTGTTTTAAGGACATTACATCAATTTTGGATCAGCCTGTAGTGTGGTTTTCCACTTTAATTTTGAGTGTGAATCCAAATCCAGACCTCCATGGGTTGATAAATTGGATTTCCATTGATTATTTTTGTGTGATTTTGTTGTCAGCACAATCAACTATGTAAAGAAAAAAGTATTTAATAAAATTATTTCTTTCATTCAGATCTAGGATGTGTTGTTTAAGTGTTCCCTTAATTTTTTTGAGCAGTATATTTTGTTTCCAGGTAGAACCCTTTTTGGTCCCAGATAGAATCCTTTTTGGTTCTAGATTGCACCTTTTTTTCTAAGACTGTAGCAAGAGTTAGTGAATCTTTTCATCCATCATCCATTTAACACATTTGCCTCATAAAAGGTCTCTTACTCTTTCATCCACGATTCCATCGTTGTCATCATCCTGGTCACAAGCGTCTCCCTGACCGTCTTTGTCAAAATCTTCCTGTCCAGAGTTAGGCAGGTTGGGGCAGTTATCCTGTTAAATATTGATAAATAAATGGAAACAGTTTTAGAAATAGCCCACATGAAAAAAATGTCAAAGATTGTCATACTGTAAGATTAGAAAATTTGGAAAATCTGCAGGTCTGTTATTGAAGATAAAAGTTATTAGGACAGTTTTCTAGACTTAATAAGATTTAGCCTAGTCCTGGACTAAAGCGTTTGCTCAATTGAGAATCTCAATTGAAAGTCCTTTTTATTCCAGGAATGTCTAGACTTAAAAATGCACTCCACAATCTTAAGCACAAGAAATGTGTAACATATTGCACGAATTGGACTGGTAACATATCACACCAAATGGGTGACGTAGTACTCAAAAACAGGGACCAGTTTTGGCTCGTGAGCACCACTTTCAAAACGACTTATTGAAATGATACAAAAGTTCAAGAGTGCATATTTAATTGGGGACTAGAAACTAGGCTTACTCTGAGTCCAGGAAAGGGGCCCACAGAGAACATAAAGTTAGAATCTGTTACCTTTTTGCAGTGATAGGTGGCGTTGGCACCACACACCAGGTTCTGATTGGGCCATCCGTCCAGGTCTGAGTCCTCTCCACAGATGAAGCCATCACCAGCGTAGCCGATCCTGCACTCACACTTGTACATGGGTTCACTAAAGTGGCTGATGTAGATACACTCGGAGGACCGGTGACAGTTGTGGGTCTTGTCTTTGCAGGGGTTCTCTGGCTCGCAGACCTGGAGAGAGAGAGAGAGAGAGAGAGAGAGAGAGAGAGAGAGAGAGAGAGAGAGAGAGAGAGAGAGGGTGAGATCTTTCAAAGAGAGTCATGTAGACATTCATTTGGCATATTTTCATTTCCTAAGGAAGAGCATGATAAACATTCAGTAAATCAGTGAGTCTCATTTCTTGGGGTGAAGTGTATTCTCAGATATCATGTTATGTTCTGTCATGTCATGTCCCCTGCTCTGCCATGAACCCTGTGGATTCTGCTACAGTGTTTTATGTAGCTACGGCAAGAGAATCAAAGACAACACTGTTGTATCTCTATTGCTACAGATGTCCATCATTAGGAAGTGATTTGATACCACTCTGTGAGCTCATATGGTACAACGTTACAACAGCGTTACGTGATGACCAATAACAAGGCCTTTCTTTCTTTCATCAGTTCTGGGAAACAGATGAGACAATGAGACAATTCCCCTTTCCCCTTTCCTCAAATCAATTTGCACGATGTTGGCCTAAGGATCAGAGCCGGTAGCGTTTTTAAAAGCCAGTGACAAAGCAATGATTCACGAGGTATGTTATGCAATGTTAGGGCAGAACAGCAGATCTAGGTTCAAATACTATTTGAGATCTTTCAAATACTTTAGCTTGTAGTTTTTTGACTATTGCATTGGTTTCATTGTGCCAGGCAAGCTCAATCAAGTCCAGATAAAGTATTGCAAATGATTTTAAATAGTATTTGAACCCAGGTCTATTGGATAGTAGGGTGATGATTCAACTTTCCAACAACAAATCTGTGTGTGAACTCAATTATCATGGTTTCAAAGCAGAAACAATGTATGTATGCCACAACAGATGTTGTCAATTCAACATCTATTCCACATTGGTTCGATGTAATTTCATTGCAATTACGTGGAAACAACATTGATTCAACCAGTGTGTGCCCACTGGGCAAGAGCTATTGACAAGACAGAGCTGCATTAAACAGTACTACATGTGTTGCAAGAGTGGAAACGTAGATAACAACCCAAACAACAACATCAGAGAGACATACACATCACTTTATAGTTCTCATCCCATCTAAGACCTCCACTCATACTATAACACCAAGCACAGGTGAAGTATGAAGAGAGAAGTATAGCAGATGTTTGCTGTTAATATATATATATATATATATATATATATATATATATATATATATTACAGCTTCATAACATTCTCCCTCTCTCTCTCTCTCTCCTTATACAGGGTCAAGGTGTGTTATGTTCATGCATAGTGGCCCAGAGTCCACCCTTGCAGCAGAGCGTACACTCACATTCTAAAAACTCGGGCCACAAATAAATCAATGATGTTGGGCAATTAGGCCTGGCTCACAGTTGGCGAGGTGGGGTTCGATGGGGTTGAGGTCATGGCTCTGTACAGGCCAGTCAAGTTCTTCCACATTGATCTTGACAAACCATTTCTGTATGGACCTTGCTTTGTGCACAGGTGCATTGTCATGCTGAAACAGGAAAGGGCCTTCCCCACACTGTTGCCACAAAGTTGGAAGCACAGAATCATCTAGAATGTAATTGTATACTGTAGTGTTAATATTTACCTTCACTGGAACTATGGGGCCTAGCCCGAACCATGAAAAACAGCCCCAGACCATTATTCCTCCTCCACCAAACTTTACTGTTGGCACTATGCATTTGGGCAGGTGGTGTTCTCCTGGCATCCATCAAACACAGATTTGTCCTTCGGACTGCAGGTGGTGAAGCATGATTCATCATTCATCACTCCAGAGAACGTATTTCCACTGCTCCAGAGTCTAATGGCGGCGAGCTTTACACCACTCCAGCTGAAGCTTGGTATTGCGCATGGTGATCTTAGGCTTGTATGCAGCTGCTTGGCCATGGAAAACCATTTCATGAAGCTCCCAACGAACAGTTCTGCTGCTGATGTTGCTTCCAAAGGCAGTTTGGAACTCGGTAGTGATTGTTGCAACCGAGGACAGGCAATTATTATAGCGCTTCAGCCCTTGGCGGTCCCATTCTGTGAGCTTCTGTGACCTACCACCTTGCGGCTGAGCCATTGTTGCTCCTAGACGTTTCCACTTCACAATAACAGCACTTACAGTTGACCAGGGCATCTCTAGCAGAACAGAAATTTGATGAACTGACTTGTTGGAAAGGTGGCATCCTATGATGGTGCCACGTTGAAAGTCACCGAGCTCTTCAGTAATGCCATTCTACTGCTAAAGTTTGTCTATGGAGATTGGATGGCTGTGTGCTCAATTTTATACACCTGTCAGCAATGGTGTAAATGCAGACTAAATAGACCTAGAACCGATGTTGAGTGACACAGACGTACCTGTTTGTTCTTCTTGGCAGCTTCCACCCCCATGCCGAAGGGCTGCGTTCCCTTGTAGCGTGGTGGGCAGGACAGACAGTGGAACCCTGGGTCTGTGTTGATGCAACGCGATACTCCACCAGCTTTAAAGCATATGTCAGACACCATGTCACACTGAGGAGGAAGAGGAGCAGATCAAATCAATCAATCAGAGAGCAGAGACCATGTCACACTGAGGAGGAAGAGGAGCAGATCAAATCAATCAGAGAGCAGAGACCATGTCACACTGAGGAGGAAGAGGAGCAGATCAAATCAATCAATCAGAGAGCAGAGACCATGTCACACTGAGGAGGAAGAGGAGCAGATCAAATCAATCAATCAGAGAGCAGAGACCATGTCACACTGAGGAGGAAGAGGAGCAGATCAAATCAATCAATCAGAGAGCAGAGACCATGTCACACTGAGGAGGAAGAGGAGCAGAAAGAGATGATATTCAATCGATCAATAATACAATTAATCAAATCGATTAGGGAACATGTGACACTGTGGAGGAAGAGGATCAGAATGAGATGTAGATTCTAAGTAGGGTAATAGGTCATGAATATGAATGAGTAAAGGAAGATCCTAAGGTAATGGTTAGGCATAGCCTGGGGATGAAAATATATTTAGGGCTAAGGTTAAGGTTAGGGTTAGGGTTAACCATTAGTTAGTGGGTTAACCAAGTATCTGACTTGTGTAACATGCTTCTTTAACCCAAAATTACCTCGTTGATATCTTCGCAGTGGGTTCCGTTGCCGCGGAAACCAAGAGGGCATGGCCCACACTCCCAGGATCCGTCGGGGGCACTGTTACAGTCCACTCCTCCGAAGCATGGGTTAGACAGACAACCGTCTGTTAGGGAACAATAACGCATTGGTTAGAAAAGAGTTTTAACAGAGTTAGAAAATAGTTATAACTAAAGCAACCGTGTGAAGGAAAGCAATTCTCCATAGTTTATTGGCGACTGGTTAGGAAGAGAACCAGGACATGCCTAATGCAGCTACGTTTGGACATGTGTTTATTGGTTTATTTAGAACATTGACATTCAGCTTCCCCAGGCTGTTCAGGTGGTTCACTTCAGGTGGCTCTCTTCATTTCTATCACAGTTAACAGGTTTCAGTGCTTTCAAAGCTTGTTGCCCAAACACAATGTTCCTTCTACAAAGAGGCAAAACACATCCTTCCAGACTTTGTTATCAGCACAAATATTTGACAAAAATTTGCCTGGAGGCCATTCTCAGAGCACTTATCACAGGAATGTTGAAATTAGAAATAATAACAACTGGAATGCAAGAATGACCTGGAATAACTCAAAGGGAGTGAGGGAAGGTTAAAATGACTCAAAGGGAAAGAGAAAAAGGGATGAGGGGTTGGGTCAGAGGTGCTGAATGGGACACACAAACACATACAAACACACACTCACCAATAGGGCATTCTTGTTTGTTGCAGGCATCACTGTCGTTGGTCTCCCCGGGGCACTTCTTGCCTCCGTACTGGGGTTCGGGGCTGTTACAGACACGGGTACGACCCTTAACTCCACCCCCACAGGTTGCCGAGCAGATCGCCCAAGGCGACCACGGTCCCCAACCACCGTCAACTGCACATGGACAACAAATAAACACTTAGTAGACCATCACAATGTTTGTTGATCTCTTAGATCACAATGGGGGCTAGTCTTCCAAGAGTCCAAGAGGATGTTTTACTACTTTACATGACTGTCTTATCAAGTCTCTTTTACTGTAAGAAAGTGTAGCAAAGAATTACAGTAGTAGTTGTAGGCCTCAGTCATACACAGGAAATATGCAACCACTTTGCGTCCATTCTGTTGTGGCTAGTGCACTCTCAGCACTGTGTGGACGGATTACCGTAGTAGGGCACATGCCGAATTGATTTGAGCTTGACGTTTTATGAAAGACAGACACATAGCACATTTAGCATGCGAACGGTGCCCCTTCTATACAAGTGGGTAGAGGTGTAAAACTCCTCTTCTTCTCCCTGTTTGTAAATCCAAGTAAGTGGGTATGAATCAGACCAAAATACTTGTTCAAACTACTTCATACTGGGTTCAAACAGTATTTGAACAGTGGTCAATCAATGCACAGCTAAATTATTTCAAAGAAAGTAAAAATGTTGAACCCAGGTCTGGTATGGACATTGTGTCTATAGTCTCTCTCTAGACAGACTGGTTGCCTCCCAGGATGCAGGATCCCGCTTGGACCACCATACTCACTGGGACAGGGCTTGGCCTCACAGCGCTGTGTCTCTCTCCCCTGGCCCTCACAGTCCTTGCCCCCCAGTTGTGGTGTGGGTGCGTTGCAGTGGCGTATCCTGGTGATCTGGCCCTCGCCACACGTCACCGAGCATGATGACCACGGAGACCACAGGCTCCACCCACCGTTCTGACGAACTGAACACACACAGTCAAGTCAGAGTATAGGGAAAATACACACATGTGTAATATATTCAGATTCAAAAGGTCTTTATTATCGTATTGCTGGGTAATTTGGTTGCAGTTTACTGGGTACTAGTGCAGGGTAGAACACCCTTTAGGGCTAATGGGATGGACACACCCTCCACGGGATCTATTTCCCACAACAGACAGACAGACAGAGAAAGACAGACAGACAGACAGACAGACAGACAGACAGACAGACAGACAGACAGACAGACAGACAGACAGACAGACAGACAGACAGACAGAGAAAGAGAGAAAGACAAAGACAAGTCACAGGGTTTTGAGCCAGAGAGGGATGAGGTCTCTGTCCAGCCATCTCCACCCTAGCAGAGCAGCACTCCTCTATATTTCTATTCAGTCACTCTGTCTCCTGTTCTATCATTACACAGCTGCTTCTACTGACATACATACTCACGTGCACACACACACACACACACTCACAAACACACTCTCACATAGCAACTGCAGGAAAATATTGTTTTTATGTTGTTGTAGCAATGCCTTTTAGTTGGAGGCCCGAAGCTGAAAATGGTGAAGTTGATCAATCCCTGTCATCATTCATCATTCTTATGATGACTACAACATTTGTTGGCACCTTCAATTCTTGCACATTTTCTCATAAAAAATATGTTTCAACACTATCTGCACAGGTAAATTTGCTGAACTGCTAAATTTGGAACCAATCAGAACTCCTGTACATACCCCTCGCGATGAAGACAGCCAACGGCCTGCTTCTATCTACGATGTAAACACAGCCTCTTGTGAAAACACGAGCTGCTGTCTGATGAAGAGGAACAGACATAGCTAGCTAGCTTCCAAAGACTGAAATAAGATTAATATGTGTTTTCGAGTGCCCTTGAAATATGCAGCATGCAATACGAATTGTCTTGATTGTATGAAGAGGTAACTCCGTTGACCATTAATCCAATTTATCGAAAGCTAGCCAATGTTACAGTAAATAACAATTTTTGTGTATCAATAGCTACTGTATCTCTCTGTCAGTTAACCATTTTTTTTAACCATGTTTTGGCACGATTATATATCTAATTTCAATGTAACTAGCTGCAGGCTTAAAGAAACATTCAATCATATACTTCGCATAGAAACCCCAATTAAAGGGTGGGTGTGTGTGTCATGTACACTAGAATGGAGGTTTAAAAAACGACAGCTGCATATGCATATTAGCCAATACATATGGCATAACCTACACATATAGGACACATTGCAATACAATCTTCTCTAAAAACACAATGTGCTCTGCAATAAGATGACCAGAGTTTTCTAAATAACCAAAGTTGCTTTCTCAAATAGCAGCTACCCAATGCCATTGTGGGCATGCATAATGTTGGATGCATTGGAATATAAGGTATGGAGAAGGATAAAGAGCAGCAGTTGGGAAATGAATGTTTGAGGTTCAGATACTAAATGTTCAGTGAATGTGACTATATTTAGGTGGTTTAAATGATACAATTTCCTACTAACCTTCTAAAAGTTGACGGTGCCAAAATCTTGGCGCCGTCAATCATTATTTTAGTAACTATGGACATCTACTTTGTGCAAGACACAAGTCATTTTTCCATCAATTGTTTACAGACAGATTATTTCACTTATAATTCACTGTATCACAATTTCAGTGGGTCAGAAATGTACATACACTAAGTTGACTGTGGGTGTATTTCAAGGTCTACCTTCAAACTCAGTGCCTCTTTGCGTGACATCATGGGAAAATCAAAAGAAATCAGCCAAGACCTCAGAAAATAAATTGTAGACCTCCACAAGTCTGGTTCATCCTTGGGAGCAATTTCCAAACGCCTGAAGGTACCACGTTCATCTGTACAAACCATAGTACGCAAGTATAAACACCATGGGACCACACAGCCGTCATACCGCTCAGGAAGGAGATGTGTTCTGTCTCCTAGAGATGAACGTACTTTGCTGCGAAAGTGCAAATCAATCCCAGAACAACAGCAAAGGACCTTGTGAAGATGCTGGAGGAAACAGGTACAAAAGTATCTATATCCACAGTAAACAAGTCCCATATCGACATAACCTGAAACGCCGCTCAGCAAGGACGAAGCCACTGCTCCAAAACTGCCATAAAAAAGCCAGACTACGGTTTGCAACTGCACATGGGGACAAAGATCGTATTTTTTGGGAGAAATGTCCTCTGGGCTGATGAAACAAAAATAGAACTGTTAGGCCATAATGACCATCGTTATGTTTGGAGGAAAAAGGGGGAGGCTTGCAAGCCGAAGAACACAATCCCAACCGTGAAGCACGGGGGTGGCAGCATCATGTTGTGGGGGTGCTTTGTTTCAGGAGGGACTGGTGCACTTCACAAAATAGAGGGCATCATGAGGATGGAAAATGATGTGGATATATTGAAGCAACATCTCAAGACATCAGTCAGGAAGTTAAAGCTTGGTCGCAAATGGGTCTTCCAAATGGACAATGACCCCAAGCATACTTCCAAAGTTGTGGAAAAATGGCTTAAGGACAACAAAGTGAAGGTATTGGAGTGGCCATCACAAAGCCCTGACCTTAATCCTTTAGAAAATGTGTGGGCAGAACTGAAAAAGCGTGTGCGAGCAAGGAGGCCGAGAAACCTGGCTCAGTTACACCAGCTCTGTCAGGAGGAACGGGCCAAAATTCACCCAAGTTATTGTGGGAAGCTTGTGGAAGGCTACCCAAAACGTTTGACCCAAGTTCAACAAAGGCAATGCTACCAAATACTAATTGAGTGTATGTAAACTTCTGACCCACTGGGAATGTGATGAAAGAAATAAAAGCTGAAATAAATCATTCTACTCTACTATTATTCTGACATTTCACATTCTTAAAATAAAGTGGTGATCCTAACTGACCTAAGACAGGGAATTTTTACTAGGATTAAATGTCAGGAATTGTGAAAAACTCAGTTTAAATGTATTTGGCTAAGGTGTGTGTAAACTTCCGACTTCAACTGTATGTTTTCCATAATGTACGTTTCATGCATATACATTCGAACAAAGAACACAATCAAAAAATAGTGTTTCACCATTTATTGAGTACGGAGACAAATAGCAAAGGTGTCTCAGGCAGTATTTGAAGTATCTAAATATAGTGTAACCTACCAATCAATGTATATCATGTACCAAGGAGGGAACAATCTTACAATGTTGCAGTCCAGAAATGAGAGCTTTACTGTCTATGTCAATAGCCTGGACCTCTGACAGACACTGTAGAACTGTCATCAACACATGATTCAGTATTCCCCTTTCTCTCTAGGAGTATTTGTGTGCCCAGGTCCTATAGGCGTATCGAAAGGATCACACCCTGGTCACCAATGTAGCTGACCGATGTAGAGAGAGACAATTGCCTTAGCATAATGCAATCTAAAGCTTGTGTGGTCCAGAGACGAGAACTACCATCTATGTCAAAAGCCTGGGCTCCTGACTGGGACAATAGAATTCTCCCCACTGCATGTTACAATAGTAAAATGATCTGTTTTCACCTCTTAAACTGATTCTACATTGAATTTAGTCTTTGAAACGCTCAAACAAGCACGCGTATCTGTAGTTGGTGTTCTTCAACTCTAAACTGCACTAGACTGTGTAACACAAAATCCACAAAGAAAAGACAACAGCCAAATGCATTTTTGGCCTCAATGTCTAAATAGTGACGGCAGGGCTAGTTCAAACTGCAGGACTTGGTGAATAGTTTATGGGAGATAAAAGTGAGAGACAATAATGAATAAAGATGCCCTAACAAGCATGTGTATCTGTAGTAGGTGTTCTTCAACTCTAAATAGTAAAATTACGTGTTTTTCACCTCTTAAACTGATTCTACAGTGAATTTAGTCTTTGAGATGCTCAAACAAGCACTTGTATCTGTAAATCCACTAGACTGTGTAAGACCAAACAGGCAAATGCATATGTGATCCCAATGGCTAAATAGTGTTCAAACTGCTAGTTCAAACTGCAGTATGATGGTTCTCCTCATAGGTGAGTGAATCAGCCCATGCTTGGTGAATAACACTTGATCGATCTCTAAGAGCAGGACACAGGAAAGCTGAATAGATCATGTGAGACAAACGCGAGAGACAAGAATTAATCAAATAAATCATCACAGTAAAGAAATGTAGTTTGTGAGCTAGAAAATGAACTTACTGACAGTCTGAGGAAGGGTGCTCTGCAATCATCCTACTCCAACAATTGACAAGGATAATGTGGCATTTCTTATTTGTCAGTATGAATGAAATGAGTGGGTCCTGCCTTGATAACTGTATTAGATTTCACTATTTGTCCTATAGATTTTTGTAGTCTTCAATTATTACTGGGAATAAACTGATTGCGGAATGACATGCTAGCTAGTGATAAAGCAATCGCTCCTGCTAGCTAGCAACATATCTACTTGTTGTAACTAGCTACAGTAGCTAAGTAGCAAGCTAGCTAGATTACTAATGTTGCTGTGTTCTAAGTTGGGAGTCATTTTACAGCTTGCATTGATGGTATCACTTTTCTCTAACTAAATAGGTAGATTACAAATAAAATAAAAATACTTCACCTGATAGCAGTTTGTTGGATGGCGATCTCTCTCAAGATGTCACCAGCTTTTTACTACGTTAGATACGGATAACGTGATTGGCAGTAGTGATCAGCAGAGATAGTACCATGGATAGTACACGAGTTGTGATTGGTTTACAGATTAGTACTCTGCGCGTTAGTGTGTCCAGCTAACATAATAGTAAGTATTTAGAAAAAAATATGCAAGAATTGACAACAAAAACGGAAATGTGTTAAGAAGAAATAAATATACACAATATGTAAAAAACAGCTCCTCCCTCGTCAGAAATCGATCATCTCGAAATCTAAAGCGGACAGCTTGCTATGGCCCATCACCTATTTCCTGTCTGTAAACATATTATGATGCTGTTTTGGCTTGTTCTAAAACTACTCTATCTTAGTCAGTGGTAATGGTATGAGTTGAGAGCAAGCTGAGGTGCCATCGTGCTCACACAAAGGTCCTTTGTTGGCCTAATCAAATCAAGTCAAATCCAACTTTATTTAAAGTGCATTTAAAATCACAACACACATTAGAATAAAACAAGAAAACCAAAAGTGTCTAACCGATAGAGTTCAACAAACAACAAGGTAGGTTCACACAAAGTGGACTGCAGCAGAGACGTTGAGACTCACCTCGGCTGTCACATTTTCCCAGGCTGCATTTCCTGGTCTGGATGGATGGTCCGGAGCAGGTGTTACTGGTGGCATCACATGAGCGTCCCCTCTGTTGAGTACCTGTCCCACAGGTGACAGTACACTCTGTCCACTCTGACCAGGGGGACCAGCCGTCCTCACTGTCCTTAGCTGGAGGAAACAGAAACACACAAGGGGTTATTGACAAATCATGTTTTTTTTCTGGCTCTGATATTGAAACCCCCCCCTTCTTGAAAAATGTCTTTATTTTTTATTTTATTTTTATTGCAAAATAAGCTCTCTCAGGTGATATTTTTTTTCCAATTCAATAAAATTTCAAATAAATGGAAACGTCAACAAAATAAACGTGCTATCTTTCTAAAATGAAGTCAACTCATTGTACTATTGCATCTTTTCCCCACCACACCCTCTCCTCTACAGTCTCTCACATTGTTTTCCCCACCACACCCTTTCCTCTAGTCTCTCACATTGTTTTCCCCACCACACCCTCTCCTCTACAGTCTCTCACATTGTTTTCCCCACCACACCCTCTCCTCTACAGTCTCTCACATTGTTTTCCCCACCACACCGTCTCCTCTACAGTCTCTCACATTGTTTGAGCTTAGAACGGTTCAAAAGCTGCAGAGAAACAAAGCTCTGGCCAGCAGTCTGTTTTGACTTGTAGGTTTAATATCATGGTTCTAAGTCCACAGTGACCATTTCAGAGTATGAAAGCATTGCAGCCTGTAGTACCACTGGTTTCATGTAGAACAATAAAACATGTGGTCGTCCCTTTACAGACCAAGCGGTTTTACAACAATAACACTGCTATATAATTAAAGAGTAATATGCATGGTAACGTTGTTTCTCCAGTACTCAGATCTGGCATCGGAGGCCTTGTATCTAGAAAGGACTTCAGCCAAATGTGAAATGAAGCAAGGTGTGTGCGTGTGAGAGAATGCGTGTTACAGTAATTGTTTATTGGCCAATGTGATGCCATTGTTTTTACAGTGCACAGGAGTCTAGTTTTCACTTCAGTATGTTTCGTAATTGTGATTACTCCTGTAAAGCTTACAGTCATTAAAGGTGCGGTCTGCAATTTGTAAATACATTTTTTGGCCACATTCTACTATTCTTCCTGCTGTTCAATGGTCATGGGGCAGGGTTGGGCTGTTGAAATGGCAGAATGCGGCTTTAATAATAGAATGTTGTGTAGAATGGGTGACTACTTACACAGACACACAGGGCAACACTCTCCGTCGATGAAGGAGGGGCTAGCACAGGCCACAGGAGGACAAGTGATTTGGTGACACACGATCTTTGAGTCCTGTAATGAGAAAAAAATAAGTTTTGACATTAGTTGCTATCAAGTGATAGGTGATTAGACCTATGTATGAATTAGTGTTATGTAAGTCCATAGGAGCTGGGCACCTTTAAAAGGTGTAGGACACTGATTCATTTGGGATCAATAAATAAATCAACCAAATCTATTATTCTATGAATAACCATATCCCCCTAGCACATTCTATGTCTCTCATGTCTTTCCATTTAAGGTGGTCTGTATGTCTCCTACCTGGCAGGTACACGTGGTGCAGCTGTCCACCACCCAGTCCTCCTTATCTTCAAACAGCCGTCCGTCCTGCCAACACATGTGTTTCTCCTTGGAGTTCTTCATCTTCCCCAAAGCATCCTTCATTACTGTGTTCTCCTCTGTCTGGAGAGAGGAATCAGACATACAGACATGAGGAGACGGCAACAGACAGACACAGCTCATCACTGACACTAACACTAATCACTAATCACCGTTTTTTCCA